>NC_133620.1:5087622-5212622 GCF_048593235.1 Sminthopsis crassicaudata | reverse complement strand
GGCCTGCGCCCACTGATGCTCCGGTGAGATATTAAAGTCTCTGCTAATAGCATGGCCTTGGATAGAACAACAGAAGCTCTCATTACGGCCTCAGAGATGAAAAACTCTTAGTTATGCTTTGCTGCTGAAAGGCAAGATCCTTGACACGGACCCTGCGTGCGAAGCCTTGTTTGTAGTGCCTATAATTCAAAATAGACCCATCACTGACTAGTGAGAGACAAACCCCAGCGTGATCGCAACGCCCCATCCGTGGAGAGAGAAGCAGCCTGTGATCAGGTCAATGACGTTTCTGCACAGAAATAAAGGCCCGGGGAGGCCCGGAGTCATCACTATTTCATGGGCTTTTGACCAGGAGAAGATGGCGGCAAAGCTGCCTCTCTGTGCGTCAGGCAGTAGTGACCGCTCCTGGAGGGCCAGGGCCAGCTCTCAGGCACCTGTCAGCGCCTCCAGCTGTCTTTGTTAAATGTCTCTTAAATTTGAATTGGGCAGGGGGCAGCTAGGTGGCGCAGTGGATAGAGCACCAGCCCTGAATTCAGGAGGACCCGAGTTCAAATCTGGTCTCAGATACTTAACACTTCCTAGCTGTGTGACCCTGGGCAAGTCACTTAACTCCAGCCTCAAAAAAAAAAAAAAAAAAAAGAAAAAGAAAAAAAATTTGAATTGGGTGAATGCTTCAACTCAGTCAAACAAGCAGTTCAGGTAAAAACAGCACCCTGTTCATCTGGGTCTTACAGAAAGGAAGGAAGGAAGGAAGGAAGGAAGGAAGGAAGGAAGGAAGGAAGGAAGGAAGGAAGGAAGGAAGGAAGGAAGGAAGGAAGGAAGGAAGGAAGGAAGGAAGGAAGGAAGGAAGGAAGGAAGGAAGGAAGGAAGGAGAGAGGGAGGGAGGGAGGAAGGGAGGGAGGGAAGGAAGGAAGGAAGGAAGGAAGGAAGGAGGGAGGGAGGGAGGGAGGGAGGGAGGGAGGGAGGGAGGGAGGGAGGGAGGGAAGGAAGGAGGGAAGGAGGGAAGGAGGGAAGGGAGGGAGGGAGGGAGGAAGGGAGAGAGGGGAGGAAGGGAGAGAGGAAGGGAGGGAGGGAGAGAGGGAGGGAGAGAGGGAGGGAAGGAGGGAAGGAAGGAGGGAGGGAGGAAGGAAGGCAGGGAGGGAGGGAGGGAGAGAGGGAGGGAAGGAGGGAAGGAAGGAGGGAGGGAGGGAGGAAGGAAGGCAGGGAGGGAGAGAGGGAGGGAGGAACGGAGGAAGGAAGGAAAGAAAATAAGGAAGACAAACAGCCAGCCAGCCAGACATTGGACCAGCTCTGAAGTACTGGCTCCTCAGCTCCCGCACTGAGACTATTTTGATGTGATGTCGCAAAGTTTTCTTTCTGCAAACTGAAATCTCTCTCAGTGTCTCAGTCTCCATCTCTCTGTCTCTGTCTCTGTCTCTGTGTCTGTCCCTCTCTGACAATTCAGAGAGGATGACTTGCCTTTGATGAGTAAGAAACTGTGATTAGGACATGGCTAATTGGGGCGGGCGCCTTTTTCTGAGGATGCTCATTTAACGACGGGCTTGTTCCTATGGGAAGGGGCTGAGAGCACGGAAGTGTTTCGGGAGGAAGGTGAAAGGCGCCTCACTCCCCTGGCCCGTTTTGGAGCCCGAGCCCGCGGGCCAGCCTGCTGGCGGAGCGCACTAGGTCCCGGGCCTGGCTAGGAAAGGCGCCCCCCCCCCCCCCCCCCCCGAGACGCAGCGCGCCTTCCTTACTTGGTCCTCGAAGGAGATGGCCTGCGCCACGTCCCGGGGAAAGCCGTCGATCACGATGCCCTCCTCGTCGGGCATTTGCATCAGCTTCTGCTTTATCTCCGTGATGGTGGTTTCCTGCGGGAAGAGAAGGGAGCTTTAGGCTGCGGCCCGGCCGGGGAGGGGCGCCCGGGGCCGGGAGGGGAGCCCAGAGCCGAGGAGAAGCACCCGGGCCCGGGGAAGGGAACCCGGCCCGCCGGGGGGCCGCCCGTACCTGCGGGGCCAGTTCTCCCGTGGTGATGATCTTGGCGATGAGGCTCCACTTGCGGTTGCTGCTCGTGTTGTGGATCCTTTTCCTCAACAGCTCCCCCACGGAAATGTACTCGAAGCCGAAGCGCTCGGCTATTTTCAAGCTCTGCGTCCCCTTCCCGCTCCCTGGGCCTCCTAGAGGGGGAGAACAAAGGACAGGGATGGGGGCCCTGGGACTCTCAGACAGTCCCCGGAAGAGGCACACCTGGGGTAGGGCAACAGGACACTGCCCAAGGTGCTGAAACTTAGCCAGCACTGACACCACCTATACCCCTTCTATGCCAGGCCCAGGGGCAGTGACCATAACAGATAATGTGGGACACCATCAGGCAGGCAGCTTCTTCTCTGCTGCCCCCCCCAGCTCTCCTCAGTACCAGAGTCTCTTTCCACAGGTTCTCCAGGCTCCTGGAGTCTCAGTTAATTCCAGGGAACAAGGAGTTTTCCTTTTTCAGGGTAAACACAAATTGGAGTACCCATGAATTCAGAGCAAATTCAAAATGACCCGCTGTTCATGCTGGATCGGTCACCCGTGTAATGGAGTCATTCTCACAGAGAATAAAGTTCAATTTCCCAGGGTGGGGACCAAATCCCAGCAAGGGGCAGCTCGTGGGCGGCCACTGCAGACGACCTTCGCTTGGACGTTAACCATGCCTTTAAGTCCATGGGATGTCACCAGGTGGAAGTGATTCATGGAAAAAGCTTTGTCTTCCACTTACCCCTGGTGGAGATGGGGAAAGAACTCTCTGTTACACTTGACCTATGAAACGAGCTCTTCATGAATCATCTTTTCTTTGGCTTTTGGTTCTAAAAGGTTTTACCATCAGACAAAATCTCTCTCTCAACAATAGAGGTTCATGATTCACCGTGTATTAATGGTTCTCATGAATTTCGTACTGTTTCCTAGTCTCTCATCCCACATCACGCTGTTCATAAAGCCATGGTGACAGCTAGCTAGCTGGATGGGGGAGACTGTCAGAGGTAGATGATAGAGACAGGAGAGAGAGCCAGAGAGACGTGTGTGTGTGTGTGTGTGTGTGTGTGTGTGTGTGCGTGCTTATATGGTAGAAAGATGATGAATATAGGTAGCTAGCTAGCTAACCAGACAGACAGACCCACAGATACACACACCCAGGAGAAAGAGATAGAAAATGGACAGAGGGATAGATGCTAGACTGACACATGATAGAGATAAAATCAATGGCAGTTTCCTATTTTATTTCCATTTGGAAACCGGAAACGTCCGGCATAACTTAGTTAATTGGGCCTCGGATTCCTTGCCGCCTTCCCGTGTCAGTCAGAGAAGGGGGCAGCCGGTTCCGCTGGGTTCTGCAGGGTTCCTCAGGCAAGGCCAAGGGGAATGGGTGCCATGTAGCGAAGAAGCGAATCGAGCCCAGGGAAATCTTCCCCACACGAGAACCACTTGAGGTGCTCAGCCCGTGTCTGAAGGTCTCCCGGTGAAAAATCGAGGAGTCTTTTTCAGGCAGAGATTGCTGTGGGTCGGATGGCCCCTGGCGTGTCTCCCACCGAGAGGAGCTTCTGAGGTTGATGTCTTCTTGTCGTTCTGGCTGCGCGGCTCCACTCCCTCGGCGGCAGCCGTTGGTTATTTTCTTAAATGAACTCTTATCAATCCCTTTGAAGACATTAAGGTTCTGAAGAGACACGTGTTTCCTCTCCTCTCGTTAAGAAGGTAGCAATACATCCTTATTTGACTCTTCCTGTTTCTCTTGCCTTATTTTCCCTCCCTCCCAGTGTCCCATCAGTTGCTGGGTCCAGGAGATTCTGCCTCGGTGCTCTCTCCCCTCCATGTGCCCTTCCCTTCTCTGACTCCGTCCACACCCCTGCCCCCATTCCAATGGCTTTCTGGGCAGTCTCTCAGTCCCTGGCTGTCTCCACTCAGCTACCAAACGCAAAGCTTGGCACATGAGGCTTCCCCCCTCCATTGGCTCCCTATTACCTCGGGGGTCCAACATACCTCCTCTGTTTAACTTTGGGTCTTTCCTATCTGCGTGGCCTCCTCACACTTCCATACCCTGCAGATCCTCCTCTTTACGGCCTCCTGGAGGCTGCTGACCATCTCAGACTGGAGATTTCCCTTGGCTATTCTCATGCCCGGAGCTCTCTTCCTTCTCTTATCTGCCTCTTTCCTTCCTTTAAGTCCCAATTACCCCCTCGACTGCCCCCGAAGCCCTTCTAGAGTCCATTTTCCTCCCCTGTCCGTTTTATCCTGAATCTCTTGTATATAGAGAGTTGTCATTACCTCCTATGTTGTGGGACGGCTTTTGCCTTTCTTTGTACCCCCTGTGCTTAGCACGGCACAGACACTCAATAAATGCTCCTTGCCGATTCTGACGTGGTTCCTGGGTGCTGGAGCTGCTTCCTTCTAGGCTTGTGCAGCATTGCCCCCCATTGATGTGACTTTTGGTTTTTCACCGTGCCATTGCTGGGGCTTTTCCCTCTGGAATCCTTTCAGCAGGGGGACCGGCAGATTCTCTCTTTTCTTTGCCCAATGATTCTAATGGATCTGAGCATTGTCCATTTATAATCTTCTGAGATAGATCGTCCAGGCTTTTTAAAAAGCGCTCTTTCCTCGGCCTGTTGTCCAGAGTAGTTGTTTTTTACATCAGGGCCCTTACTCCCCGAGTTTTGATTCTCATATTCCTTGCTGTTGTACTGATACCTCCATTTCTTTTCGGTCCATTTCAAATTCCATTTCTTGGGTCAGATTTGCCACTAGTTCTAAAGTCTTTATTCTCCTTCCAATTCTTTCCCCCAGAGAGAACTTCCATTTGTTACATGTCTTGTTTTATTTCTTCTATGTATGAATGAGTTCCTGAGAACCCTCCATTTCCTCTCTGAATCTCAGTGTCTGGTTGGCTATTTGCTCCTTTTGGAAGGAGAAGCCCTAGATTTGAAATACTTTTGTTTTTTTAATCAGTTGTTATCTTCTATTATCTACTTTTCTTTCTGGGTTTTGTGGCTTTGTTTCTCCATCAGAGTCTGTCTCTGCCATGCTTTTAGGTGGGCTCATTGGCCTGACTCATTGTGCCCCTGGATTTGGGTTCCTTTGGTGACGTCCACCTCCTCCCTTTGGCCTCTACCCCTCCCCGCCTCCCTCTCCAGGCCCTCTCTGGCATGTCAGGACAGAGTAGGTCCCTCTCTAGGCCTGGTCTGTCCTCATCTGTCCTCGGAGCTTTGGGATTTTCTTGGGACAGGCAGCTCTTGCTGCCTCTGATACTGAGCCTTGCAGAACACCTGGGCCCTCTGTACCCTACCGGGCCTGGCTTGGCCCTTCTGGGCTTCTGGGCACTGTTTCGGTGCAGTTCTGGGATGGAAGACCCAGAATATTCTACCTTTTATCCCTTTCTCACAACACATTGGCGACAAAGCGAGCTGCTGGAAGTCGTTCAGGGGCGGAGCTGGCATTTGGGCCAAGCCCCGGGTGGGGGGGCGAGCTCTTACCTATGACCAGGATGACTTTGGGTCTGGCTCGGGCAGGATCAAAAACCTCGTACTCTTCGATGAGCTCGGCGGTCTCCGATAGGTCGGTGTCACTTTCTATGGAGAATTGATGGATTGGAGGGAGCCGATCGTATCGCCGATAAGGAAAGTTGGTGTTTTCGGGCAGCACTGCAAGAAAGTAAGATCACCTTGAAACAGGAAGGAGGCGGCCGCTTACACAGTTCTCACTGGAGGCGAGAAGTCACAGGGGATCTGAACAGAACGCTGCGGAACTAGGGGAGGGCGACTGGGGTCTTATCCCAGGCATCCTCTCATTTATCTGCAGCTGTGCCTTCTGAACGTACTCCCAGGCTGGAACGCTCTCCCTCCCCCCCTCCCCCTCCTCCTCCTCCTCCTCCTCCTCCTCCTCCTCCTCCTCCTCCCCCCTCCTCCTCCTCCTCCTCCTCCTCCTCCTCCCCCCTCCTCCTCCTCCTCCTCCTCCTCCTCCTCCTCCTCCTCCTCCTCCCCCCCTCCTCCTCCTCCTCCTCCTCCTCCTCCTCCCCCCTCCTCCTCCTCTTCCTCCTCCTCCCTCCTCCTCCTCCTCCTCCTCCTCCCTCCTCCTCCTCCTCCTCCTCTTCCTCCTCCTCCTCCTCCTCCTCCTCCGCTTGGAGTCTAGCTAAAATCCCACCTCCTGCAGGAAGCCCTCCCCAAATCCCACCTCCTGCAGGAAGCCCTCCCGAAGCCCTCTTAATTCCCCCGAGTATTTCTGTTCATTATCTCCTGTTTCCTCCGCAGAGGGCTTGGATTGTCCGTACAGGTCTGCGCCGTTCCCCTCCCCTTCCCCACATTAGACTGCGAGCTTTGGGTGGGCAGGGACGTCCTTTGCCTCTTTCCGTAGCCCCAGAAGTTAGCCCAGAGCTCAGCGCTTGGTAAACGTTTACTGATTTGAAGTGAATGACTGGGCGCCCAAATTTCGGGGCGCTGCTGCCCCTGGCACTGACTTAGTAGGGGAGCTAGGAAGCCAGGAGGGGTCTACGCAGAAGCATCCTCCGCCCTCCCCTCAGCCTTAGAGCGGCCCGGAGCCCGGCCCACCGCACTTTGGGCTTTAAGAGCCGCCCGAGCTGGAAGTCCGGCTCTTTGTCCTGGGGGTCGAAGTGGCTGCTCAGGTCCTTGACTTCATTGATTGGCGATTTGCTTCCCTAAAAGAATTCCCAAAGCCTCATGGCTGACCCTCAGGGAAGCGCACAGGGAGAGGCTGGGCTAACGTGGGGGGACGGCGCAACGAACATCAATCAGGGGCTAACTGTGCCTAGAACTGCCCCGAAGGGCGTCCTTCCATATGGCTGCTCATGGGAAACAACGTGCGCTGCACACGAGCTTCTGGGACGTGGCGGGGGTGGAGGCGGAGATTCGGGACCCGGAGGTTCGGGGTGGGGGGCCTCCGAGAGGCGGGGCTCGTTTTCCCAATCTTCTTGGGGCTTCCTCAAGGGCAGAGGGGGCTCCCTCGGTTGAGGCAAAGGGCGGGATCGCGGGTTCACCATTTCCTGGATGATTTCTGGTAGTCTCCCTGCTGGGACGGAAGTAAGTGATAAGGCCGCTCACTCTTTGGATAATCAGTCCGGGCTCCTCCTGCCCACTGCCTTGCCCAGGGAAGATGGAAGCCGGAGGACCCAGGCCCTCTCCGCTAGGGGCTCCCGAAGTCCTGTAGTCGCTGTGCACCCCTCTGGGCCACCTACCTGCCGGGGACCAGCCCAAGAAGGGGAGAAGAGGATAATCGTTTCTGAGATGCCTACTGTGTGCCAGGCCCTTAGAGAGTGGATCCTCACGACCTCCCTGGAAGGGGGGTTACTGTTACTCTCTGCCTTTTACTGTTATTATCCCTGATTAACAACGGAGGAAACTGAGGCAGGCGGCGGTGAAGTGACTTGTCCTGTTGGAGATTAGATCTGAATTCTGCTTTCCTGGCTCAGAGGGCCTCCAGGAGCCCCCCCTCAAGGGGTTCCCATCCTCCCAGGAGGAGAGGACACACGTTCAGACAAGGGCTCTGGGAAGAGGAGAAAGCACCAAAGCAAGCTCGGGGGAAGAGAAGGGGGGAGCACCGTCTGGGGGAGGGGCGCAGACCGTGGGATCCAGGGCAGCGGGGCTGAGGGAACAGAACCCACGAATCAGCAGGACGTGGGTGCGCACACGTGTGTCTCTGGGTGTGGGCACGTGTTCATGCGCTGAGTGTGTGTGGGGGGGCTGTGTTTGGGTTTGGGTTTATGCGCACACGCCTGTGGGTGAGGGAATGTTGTGCTGACAGCCGGAAGGGCGGCTGGAACCTGACGGGCCTGACCGAGCTTCTCCCCGGAGACGAAGCCATTCCCGGCTTCAGAGCACAGTGTGAAAAAGGGCCTGGCCCAGCCGCTGGGAGCGGGGAGGGGGCAGAAGCCTCCCCCGAGCACAAGAGCAGCAGGACCGGGGCCTGGTTCCCAGCTGCGCCTCTCTCCGTCTTCTGGCCCCAAAGCTGTTTTTCTCTCCTGGGCCCGTGGGTCCTCGTTCATGGGGCAGGGCCCAGGACTTCTCTCCCTCCATGCGTGCAGAGCGGCTCCTCCCCTCCAACGCCTCACCGTGGAGGGCCTGAGGCGGCTTTTCCCCAGGGCCGGGCTGGCCCCCTCTGCCCCCCACTTGCCGCCAGCGGCAGTCCTCCTCGAAAGCTAATAGTCTCCGGACCCCTTCTCTGGCCGATGGAGGTGGAAGTGCCTTCAGGAGCAGGCGCCCACCTCGCTCCCCAGGGGCCTCGCAGGGCCCAGCCCGAGGGATGCTGGGGGACAGAGAGCGGAGTGGAGTAAGAAGAGCCAGGTCTGGGGCCCAGTGAGCAAGGACAGGGTTACAGAAGCCGGGGCTTTGAGCCCGAGGGTCCCTGGGATTTCTGCCTCAATCTTCGGGATCAGTGAGCAGGAGGGCGCCCCGGACAGAGGCAGGGAAGAACCGGAGGGCTGGGCTGGAGGCAGACATGGTGGGTTGGCGCTGAGCCGTGTTCTCCCATGGGCCTGTTTTGTGGAGAGATGGCGCTTTGGCTTGGAGTTTTTCTTGGGAAGCCGCTCGGCTTGTCTGCCTTAGCGTGTGGGGTGAAGCAAGCGCGAAAGCCGCAAGGGGCTCCCCTAAGCTAGCAGCAGCCCTGAGCCGTCCCCGCTCAGTCACATTTTTAGCTGAGAGCCGTCGATGCGATTTTTTAATCTGGCTCAGGCGCAGCCCCCTCTCCCTCTCAGTCCGGCTGGCCCTGGCACAACGAACGTCCTCTGGCACTGAGGGCATGACCTGCCGGGATCTGTGCTCCGCTGGCCTAACCTTCGGGAAGCCCCCCGCCCACCCTGAGCGTGAGAGGAATAGCAGGGCTTGTCATCCTTATCTTGTGCTCCGGGAAAACCGGCTCGAGCAGGGAGCGAGCGATGCCATCTGTGGAAGAAGCAGCCCTGCCAAACGAGACTCCGCCGCCACTAGATAAGAAGTGATTTCACTTCAGACGCACTTGCAAGGAGAGGCTTCTCATTCCCCCCAAGCCGGGAGCCTGGCCACGGGGGCAAAGTCCGCGTCACGTCGGGAGCTGTGATCCACGTGAACGAGTTACCAGAGGCATCAGGACGTGGCTGAAGGTGGGGGCTACTGGGCTCCATCACATCCGAATCAGCGTCTAGGCTCTGCTTAAAGAGTCTCTTTCCTTCATTAATTAGGAGATAACAAGCGGTCCGTTGGACACTGGTTATTGCACAAAATGGCTCCTTCGTTAATCCTTCCTGAAGACAATTCTGGCAATGTTTTTGCATGAACTTCAGGAATTCTGCTAACAAGGGGAAGACTGCTGGGCAGCAGTTATCCATTTGACTTTAATTTTTAATGTTCAAGGGGCAGCTAGGGGGTGCCGTGGGTAGAGGACCAGCCCTGAATTCAGGAGGACCCGAGTTCAAATCTGGTCTCAGACACTGAACACTTCCTGGCTGTGTGACCCTGGGCAAGTCACTTAACCCCAGCCTCAAAAAAAAAAAAAAAAAAAAAAAATTAACGTTCAACAGTCCTAAGGTCAAGAGGACCCCGGGATAGCCCCTGTCTCCAGAACATGGGCAGCAACCCCTGATGGTGCCTGACGACCAGTCTCATTCATTGGACGTGCACAAAGGAGATGCAATCTGCCCCGCTGGAGGGAAGATGCACTTAAAGGGGTTCACAGCCCCTTGGGGCGTTGGGATCACAACTCATCCTGAAGTCAACAAGAGAAAAACTAGATTTTCTTCTTAAAAGACAGATGGTGAGTTACTCTCTATGTGTCTGGTGACATATTTTCCAGATATAGAAGCCATTGTGACAGCTAATTAGCCAAATCACGCAGAATTCTGTAACGACAATTACAGGGGAAAGGCACAAGCTGATCATTAATTAAAGCATCTTGGGGCCAATTGAGCTGAGTATTAATAGGCAGGAGAGGCTAGGAAGGAATGGGTAATTTCATTCCGCCATGAACTTGACCCAAATTTTCCAATAATTTTCTGCGTTCACTTCCTCCAATTTCCTCCTAATCAAGGAGAGGAGCAAGAACGCTCCAAGCTCTGTCAAGGTTTCTTTTTTGGAGCCTTGGCAATCTTGATTTACTATTTAAAAGCTGCCTTCCGGCTCATAGGAAAACCTTGAAATGTAATTGTTTCAAGCATCTTGAGCCACAGGAGGAGACTGGGATGAGGATGTGGGCTTGGGGGACTGCATAGCTTGAACCTTGAGCTGGAGTTTCCAAGGGAATGTTGCGAGGGCTCTCCAGGAAACCAGGTGGGTGCTTTTGGAAATCACAGGCCCCCTCCCACCTACAATGGTGACATTTCCTTGTTCACCGGGTCGTTTGTTAAGTGGGGCCCCTAAGAAGTCATTTGCTACGGGAAACCATCCAGCCTTAGGGGGCTCCCGTTAGACTCAACTGATACCGATGCTGAATTCAAGCTTTGGCTCTCCCTCCCCTGTCCTTTGTTGGGGGTAGTTTGTAATTGCTTACTTAGTTCAGTAGCGAACTACAATCTTTTCTGCTCTATCAGCAAAACTTCTACTTGAACCCAAAGGCAGCTTGTTCTTAACCACTTAAGAATTAAAATGACCCCTCGCACATGGGAAAATGGCTCCGGGTTATTTAGTCCTGGGCTTTGGGGTTCCAGGGCCTTCTCGCCGGACGGATATAGAGCTCCCCCGGAACAGAGCCCGACCTTAGCCAACGGGGCCCATCCTCTGCATCGCCATTTCACTGAGAGTGTCCCCGTGGAGGGGGTCCGAAGGGCACGGTCAAAGTCACCAGGAGTGAGACGGCGTGGACAGGCGGGAGCTCCTGGGGCCGTCGGCTCCGAACACTGCCTGGCGGATAGCAGACTCCATAAATGCCTGGCAGCTGGAACTGAATCGAGTTGAAGGGAATACAAGTGAATCACGCCATAGGAATGAATGTCTACATCGAGAGAGCTGAAGAAATAGCCAAGATCTGGGGTAACAAAGCTCCTCAAGGACAGGCCTTCGTCCAGTTTCGTCTGGGTTTCCCCAGAGCTGTCCATAATGCCTTGCATGAGTGTGTGTGTACACGTATGGACACACACACGCATACGCATATTTGTCTAGACTCATGGCCTTATCCTTACACGAAGCGGCTTGTGAAACTGAAGGAAAATGCCCCTGAACATTCGTGGCGAGAACGATGGAAAATCGCCTCATCCTTTCCATTCTGAGAATCTGCTTTTCACAACTCCCTTTTCCAGTCCGCTCTGAGCTCTTTGATTACAAGGCCTGCTCCTAGAGCCGGCGGTGAGGCTTGAAAATCCTGCCTGTTGGAAAGGTTTTTGTAGGCGCCCCAGGAAGCCCAGAGGCTTTTGATCAGCAAAGAAAAATCCAAGGTGAAAGAAACAGCCTCTTTCCAGAAAAGAGCAACCGTGCTCGCTTTAGAGAGGAAGAAAAAGAGTCTGAAACACAGGCGTGATGGGGTCCCACAGGCAGGAGGAGACCCACTTCTAACAAAGTCCGGAACATCGGTCTGACCGGGCGCTCGTAGAAATGAATGATCGGAGGGTCTCACAATTCGTCCCTCATACTCATATTATTAATACTCCTCATATTAATGAGCACCCATCGTGGCTTAGTTTCCCACAATGGGAATTGTTGTGTCACTGCTAATTAATAGGGGACCCAGCAGGCTGCAGCACGTTTCAAACAAGGACTCACAGCAGAGAAGCAGCAAGAGACAGGATAGAAAATCCTACTGAGGGATGGCCGAGAAAGAGCCTCCACTTCTTCCTCCCCCACAATCCACTGCTCTCCTCGTGATGTCACAAGGGAAGTCGCTGTGCTTTAGGGACCTCAGGGAGGCTCCCAGACAAAAGCCACAGCACAGAAAGGCACAGACAGCTGGGGGTCCTGAATGGACCCCTCCTGTGGTTGCCAGGTGAGACCATCACGGAGCCGTCCGAGGATGGAGCCGTTCATGATGATTAAGAGTGCACCATTCATTTGTTAGAAAGCCCTTATTTGAAACATTGAGAATAATGGACAGTTTACCCATGTGCTATGGTTTTATAAAGTAATAAAGCCTTACTAATATAAAATTTAATCAGTCGCCTGCTATTAAACATTTTTAAACAAAGTCCAGATATTTGGTTTTCCTGTAGAAATATCAAAAAATAAAAGACTTTGTTTTAAATTGTCCAGGCTGGATTACAAACTCCAATCAATCACATCCCAGCCACGAGGCACTACGCAGCGGGGTTTAAAAAGGAACACGAGGCTTAGGACTATCGGGGACTTTCCATATACATTACCGTTTCTCAAAAATGACCTTCGGGACTGTCCGCCATTGAGGGGAGGCAACGTCCTCTTCTCTTGGCCCACGAAAGTGTCCCATTTGACCTTCTCCGGGCCCCCCAGTTCCTTGACTTTTTGTAAGCAGCCCTCGAGGTACTCCACTGGGTCGTCAGGCTTGTAACACATCAGTCCATTTAGCAGACTCTGAAAAGCAAGACCCACGGGTTAGCCATCACCTTCATTTCAGGAGTGGGGTGGAAGCTCTTGAGGGTGGGGGCTGTTTCTCGGTGTGCCCAGGCCTTGGCACAATGCCTGGCACATAGAAAGAGCTTAATGGATGTTTCTTGATTGAATATTCAGCTCCCAGAGTTGCCAGTTATTTAGTTTTTCTTTTTTGTTACTCTCCTATACTTGGAATCCTGAAAATGTCACTTCATCTCTGCCTGCCTCAGTGTCTTCACTTGTAAAATGGGAGTAGTAATTAATAGTACCTACCCTGCCGGGTTGTTGAGAGGCTCAAATAAGATATTTGCATCGTGCCCTGTAGAGCTTCAAGCACGTTAGCCCTTACAAAATCCATACCCTTTGTGCACTCCATGGGAGCGATAGCCCTGTGATGGTTGCTGCTCAGTGGATTATGGGACGGGGGGAGAGGGTTTGAAATCTGGTCTTGTGACATGGAGCAAGTCCTTTCCATCTCTTTCAATTTCAGTTTCCTCCCCCTTCCCCAACACAGGAGGGGTCACCTTCCTGTCACCCCGTGCCTCTGGCTGCCCCTGATGCCATGGCTTGGGCTTCCTGAGATAGGCAAACATGGTGTTTTGTTAAGGCTGCAGCAGCCACGTCCTTCTCTCCCTCCCTTTCTCCTTTCCTCCCTCCCTCCCTCTCTCCCATCCTTCCTTCCTTCCCTCTTTCTGAGCTGTAGAGTTGGGGAAAGGGGGAAATGTGTGGAAAGCTTGGCAAGTAGCTGGCCAGAGCCAGGGGGTCAAGGGCACAAATGACTAGCGGAGCAGCTCTTGCAGTTAATAGGCCTTCAGCAAAAATGGGGGACGAAGGAGTGTTTCCCAGCTTTCTTAGGAAAGGACATTCATGAAGGGGCCATGGAGGGGGGCACTGGAGGAAGGAAGCCCGTGGTCTTGTTTGAGCCCCGCCTCTTCACCTGGCAAAGGCTCCTGGGAGACTAATTAATTATTGTCGGGACTGGAAGATAGCAATTCTAACACTGTGGTGGGAGGCGGGGAGGCCTCTGGAGGACCGTAGAGCCCCGCCTTCAGCCTCCCTGTGCCAGCCCCCTCGCTGCTTTGGCCAGGAACACCAGGGGATGCCCATGCTCACAACACACATGCTCGAGCACACGTGTGCATTATGCAACATATACTTGTACATGTGTGTGCTATTCTCGCCCAGAGTCTGCAGGCTGATGCACACAAGTAGATCAGAAACCTGGCTAATGGCTTAGAAAATTCCCCAAGGCGGGTAGCGCCCAGAACGGCATCATGGGAGAACGCCTCCAGAAGATGACATTTCGCGAGCTGAGGGTCACAGATCTCGGCCCAAATCCTGCCCCCGGGAGTCTTAGCCCAATGGAGATGTTTCCTTAGGAAAGCTTTGAGATCTCGCGGCCCAGAATTTAGGATGGGGGGCTCTAAAACTCCAGATTTCAGAGCGAGACCCCCCAAATGCAGCCCTGGAGGCTGCCTGAAGAAGGGAAATTGGGGAAATCTGCCAAGCTGCACTAGCTGGCTGGACACTCGACTGCATGATTAGCTGTGACCCTAAAAGGTTCTGAGCTCCCTCTCCCACACAGCTAAGGTGACTCAACTGAAAAGTTACTAGCAGTCTCTTAATCACCAAACCCAAGGCTTTTTCTCCTCCTCCTCCATCTTCCTCTTCCTCCTCTTTCTCCTTCTCTTCCTCCTCCTTCTCTTCCTCTTCTCCCTCCTCCTCTTCCTCCTCCTCCTCCTCTTCCTGAACTTCTCCCTTAGCCACTCCTCTCCCTGCCCATTGCTTCTCTCTGGGGCGGTGGGGCCGTTCTGTCCTGGTTCTCCCACTGTCCGTCCGCTCCCTCCCAAGCTCCTTCACGGGCTCCCAAAGGCTCGGCCACCGGCTGGACGCCGGCCCCCTCCAGCCAGCGATGGAGCCCAGCCTCCCTCCTAACGTCCGGCTTCCGTCTCTGGCCTCCTTTAAGCACACTCAACAAGTCAGTCTTTCTCCCTCTCTCCTCTTCCATCTGGCCGGCCTCCACGAAGGCCCCTCCTCCCAGCCCTCCAGAGTCCTCCCTGCCTCCTCACTCTCCCACAGCCGTTGTTGCCCAATCCCGCCGCACCCCCTTCTCCACCTCCCCTCTCTGCTGCTCAGACTATTGCTGGGGGCTGCCTGCTGGGGCTGCCACCCAAGTGACTGCAAAGACCCTCCCCGGGGCCTCAGGA
Organism: Sminthopsis crassicaudata; assembly: GCF_048593235.1. NCBI lineage: Eukaryota > Metazoa > Chordata > Mammalia > Dasyuromorphia > Dasyuridae > Sminthopsis > Sminthopsis crassicaudata. Next base: position 5,197,939 of record NC_133620.1, on the reverse strand, counting down.
GCAAACCCAGAGTCCCCCATTAGGGTCCGGGCCCTTCCTAGCGGGGCCCTCCTCCCGCCCAGCAGTGCACTTCCAGACCCCAGGCCGGGCCCTCCCTCTCCACCGTCCCCACAGACCCTCGCCTCCCCTTGGGGGACATTTCTACCCCCCGCGGCTGTGCGCCCCGGAGGCCTGGATCTGCGGGCTCTCTGGGTGTCGGTGGCAGCTCTCTCTCTGGACTGTTTGCGCGTTGCCCCTCTAAGACTGGGCGCTCCCTGGGTGTGTGGGATGGTCTGTGGCCCTTCCTGCATCTCCAGGACTTCCCACAATTTCCAGCACAGCGTAGGGGCTGAAATCGCACCCCCAGTCACAGCCTGCCATGAGTGCCCCTCCCCCCACGGGCAGTCTGGAGAGCTGGAGAGCCCATCTCCTGGAAGAGATGTCGTGTCGCCCAGGAAGCAAGTTACCTAGAAAGCCCTGAGAAAGCCCCCGGGCCGAGACTCTGAGTCACCTATGGGCTCCCCCGCCCCCCCATTGGCTCCTCTGCTGTACACAGCGGGGTCTTGCCCTGAAAACACTGGCTCCAAGCTGGCCCTTCCGCCCTCTCGCCGGCCCTCGGCGGTCTGCCCCCCCCAACTCTCTCCCTTCTCCTCCTTAGGCTCCCCCTGGCATGCTGGGATTGCACACCTGCCTCTTCCAATCCCCAGGCCCCTTCACCAGCTAGCTCCCCCATGGCCTTCTGGGAGAAGCTAGAACCCAGCCCGCCGCACCCGTGCCCAGGGACCGCTGGGACCTCGGCGGCTGGAGCAGAAGCTGGCGGAGGGCAGGGAGAAGGGCAGGTACAGCGCCCCGGGCCCACGCCTGCTGCTCAGCCCTTGTTTATCTTTACAAGGCTCACGTGGGAGCAGCGGTAGGGGCCCACTCTCCTGTTGCTTGGCAGTGCCCGACGGAAAGAGGAAGTGGGACAGCCTGGCTTCCACCCCCGTCTGTGACTTACTCCCCGCGGGGCCTGGGAGCTCGCTGCTCCCCGGACCCTGGTTTTTGAGGAGCACAAATTGGGGTTTGAGCTCCAGGATTAGGACCCAGGGACCCCGAGGCCCCGGCCCAGCCCCCTCCGGAAGCCGGTGACTCAGCCAAGGTCACACGCAGGCAGGAGCAGAACAAGGATCTGAATCAGACTCTTTGCATTGTGCCATCCTCCCAGGGCTAAGCTTAGGGCCGTGGGGAGCCACTGAGGATCTAGGGGGACACGGACTCCCACTCAGGTGTGCGGGAGACGGCCTGAGAGGGAGCGGTTGGCGGTGGGAGACCAAGGTCACTGCGGTCGTCCCAGCACGAGGTGCCGACCGAGTGGCAATCTGCAGTGGAGAAGGGACTGGACAGGGTGAGCACTGGGAAGGTAGAGGGAACCCACGGGGGTTGCGCCCCCCCCAGTGTCCAATTAACTCCATGTTAAAGCAGGAGTTCCCAGTGCACTGGATTAAATGCCCCCCAATTCTGTGACTGGGGTCACTTCGGGGCTGCGGGAGAGTGAAAGGGAAGAAAGCTGATCTGGGGCCGGCCACGCCGGGGCGGTTGGTCACCGATGGCGGGAAGTCCGGCAGGCGGAGCTTCAAGCCCTGGCCCGGACCAGGACACGTCCCCAAGGCCAGACTGGCTCAGGGAGCGAGGCCGGCGCTGGGGGGGCGAGGCCGGCGCTGGGGGGGCGAGGCCGGCGCTGGGGAGGGGCGAGGCGGGCGCTGGGGGGGGGGCAAGGCCGGCGCTGGGGGGGCGAGGCCGGCGCTGGGGGGCCAATGGCGCTGGGGGAGCGAGGCCGGCGCTGGGGGGGCGAGGCCGGCGCTGGGGGGGCGAGGCGGGCGCTGGGGGGGAGAGGGGGGGGCGAGGCCGGCGCTGGGGGGGGAGGGGGGGCGAGGCCGGCGCTGGGGGGGCCAATGGCGCTGGGGGGGGGAGGGGGGCGAGGCGGGCGCTGGGGGGGGGGAGGGGGGCGAGGCGGGCGCTGGGGGGGGGGAGGGGGGCGAGGCGGACGCTGGGGGGGGGCGAGGCCGGCGCTGGGGGGCCAATGGCGCTCAGCGCCAGGGGAGCTTAACGGCTCATTCCCCGTGCCCCGCAGCTTGACTGGGGTTTGATTTGAAGCCATTCATGCGGTCAGCCGTCTACACCCATCAGTGCTTGCGGCCTTCGCACCCAGCAGCCCTCGGGATGGCTGGCCCGGCGCGCCCTCCGTCTCCCCAGCAGAATGGCCCCGGGGGCACTTCAGAAGTCCAATATGGAAGGAAGGGCCCGTGAGGGGAGAAGCCGCCCGGTCCAGGAAGGACGTTCCCTTCAGAGTCCCCCGCGATTCTGCAGGGATCTTGTGGGGATCTCGTGGGGATCTAGTTATTTCTGAGCTGCCCCTCACCCCCACCACAAGGCAGGCCCCTCCCCCCTCCGGGGCAGGATATTCTTTATGTCCAATAGGTAGCGTCCAATAAAGGCCCTGGACTGCGTGGGGGCGGCCAGAGCCCCTCCTCCTCCAGGCCCTTCTGCCCCACCCCCCTCTTCTCTTCCTCCTCCGCTGCCAGACAGGCTACGGTGTGAAGGGAACGGAGCAACAGGAGGGCAGCTAGCCCCATCTCCGCCGCCCTGGAACAGAGAGGGAACCCCCCCCCCGCCGCCTGAGGGGGGATGTGCTCCGAGTTCATTCATTCACCAAAAGCGCAGGGGAGGGAGAGGGTGGGGCGAGCAGGCTGGCTGGTGCCCCCCGTGGGCCTCTCCCCTTCTCCGGAGCCTTTCTCCCTCGCCTTCCCCCCCCCCCCCCCCCCGCAAGTCTCCCTGTGCTTCCTTCTGCCCCCCTCCCCAGGACTACTTGTCCTTGGGCAGCCTAGAACTCTACCTCTGTCCCTCCTATGTGCCCGGTCACTGTCTGTGTGTGTACAAGTGCATGTGTGAGTGTGAGTGTGTGTGAGTGTGAGTGTGTGTGAGTGTGTGTGTGTCTGTGTGTGAGAGTGTGACTGTGAGTGTGTGTCTGTGTGAGTGTGTGTGTGAGAGTGTGGCTGTGAGTGTGTGTGAGTGTGTGCCTGTGTGTGTGTCTGTGTGAGTGTGTGTGTGCCTGTGTGTGTGTCTGTGTGTGTGTGTGTGAGTGTGACTGTGTGAGTGTGAGTGTGTGTGTCTGTGCCTGTGTGAGTGTGTGAGTGTGTGTGTGTGTGAGTGTGACTGTGTGAGTGTGTGTGTGAGTGTGTGAGTGTGACTGTGTGGGTGTGAGTGTGTGTGTCTGTGTGTGTGCCTGTGTGAGTGTGTGTGTGTGTGTGTGTGTTCAGAGCCGTGGCCCACCCCCCTCTCCCCCTCTCTCCCCTCGCGGAGACAGATGGCCGGGCTCCCGCCTGCAGTGGAGTGACCAGAGCCACGCGAGGGTGGGGACGGGGCTCCCACGGGGGGGAGGCAGGGGAGAGACTCTTGGTCGGCAGGAGGCAGGTTCCCAGCACCCCCCGGGCAAGGAGAGGAGCTGTCCGAAGCCCGAGCGGGCGTGGGGGGCGGGGAGGCGCGGAAGCCGTCCCCAGCCCTGCCGCGGGACCCGGGGGCGAGCCCCCCACCCCGACCCGGACCTGAGCTCGTCCTAGGAGAGTGCCCAGCCCACCTCGGGCGCGACCACACACACACTCACACTCACACACACACACATTCACACACATTCACACACACATTCATACACACACTCACACTCACACACAACCACACACACTCACACACATTCACACACACACTCACACTCACACACATTCACACACACTCACACTCACACACACTCACACACAATCACACACACACTCACACACACACACACTCACTCACACACAATCACACACACACATTCATACACACACTCTCACACACAATCACACACACACACTCACACACAACCACACACAATCACTCACACAACCACACACAATCACTCACACTCACACACAACCACACACAATCACTCACACTCACTGAGCCCGCAGCCAGGTGCTCCCCTCCGAGGTCCTTACCTCAAAGAGCTGCGGATCTCCCTCCGGGCCAGGTAGTCCTTGGCTTCGTTGCTGTTCATGCCGCGGCTCGGGCTCCGGGAGGCTGGGCACGGCGGCGAGGCTGGCAGCGCGGCGGCTGGGGAGAAGCGCCCTCCTCCGTCTCCGTGTCGGGCTGTGTCTCTCTCCGTCAGTGCCTGTCTCTCTCCGTGTGTCTCTCTCTGTCAGTCTCTGTCTCTGTCCGCGTGTCTGTGTCTCTGTCGGAGTATGGCTCTCCTTTTCTCCTGCCGTCTCCCGCTGGGTCCGCTCTCTGGCGAAAGCCCACACTGCTTTCTGGCGCCTCCCCGGGCCGGGCTCTCCCTCCCGCGCTCCTCCCTCCTCAGCCCCCTCCCCTCCTCCCTCCTCCTCTCCGCTGTGCTCCCTCGCTCTCCCCCCTCCCCTCGCTCGGAGCTCTCCGCTAACTGCCCCAGAGGCCCCCGCGCTCTGCGCTCCCTCCCTCGGCCCCCGGCCGGCGCTTCTGCCCGGGGCGGGGGGGGTTCGGTCCGCAGAGCCCGACGGGTGTCGGGAGGAGCCGGGCCGCGGCGGATGGCGGGGGGAGCCGGGCCGCGGCGGGTAGCGGGGGGAGCCGGGCCGCGCGGATGGCGGGGGGAGCCGGGGAGGTCGGGGAGAGCCGGACGCCCAGCCCGCCGCCGCCGCCCCCGCCGCTGCCCCCCGCCGCCCCCCAGCCCCGGCCGCCGCGGGAAGCCGGTCACGCCGCGCAGCCGGCCCCGAGCTGGCTGCCGGCGGGCGGCGGGGGCGGCGGGACTCGGGGAGCCGGAGGACGGGAGGGAAGCCTTCGGGCAGCCCTGCGGTGGGGGGCCCTGGCCGCCGCAGCTCCGGGACGCGGCCACGCGCCAGAAAGGGAAACTGAGTCAAAGCGCGCCCCGCCCACTGCGCCCTGCCCGAGCCCCGCTGCTCCCGGCTCACGCCCGCCCCCCACTCCGCAGCGCTCGGGGTCCGAGCGGCCCTCGCAGGAATGGCTCCGCCTCAGGGATCTGCGGGCCCCCCGGAGGTCGGGCCAGGGACCCCGGGCCGCCAGCTCCCGCGGCGTCCCCAGCCGCCCTGTCACCGCCCGCAGGATCGGGAGGGAGTCCTCCTCCGGTCCCGGGAACTGGCGTGACGTCAGAGAGCCCCGGGAAAGGCTGAAAACCGGTGGATGGGGAGGCGCGGGGGGGGGGGGGGGGGGGAGGGGCCCGGGCCGGGAAGCCACCCCCCCCCCGCCGCCGGGGGCGCCGGGTGGGGGCGGGGAGCTACTGCCGAGCTCTGGGCCCGAAGCTTCCTCGAGCTCCTGGCTCCTATGGGGGGGGGGGCGAGTATTTCCAGCTCTGGAGGCGACTCCTGCAGTGACCCCAAGGGGGAAAGAAGACTCCTTCCCAGGCAGTACCTGCTCGCCCCGGCCGCGACGTCTGTATGGGCGGGGGGGGGGGGGTGTGAAGGGCCGAAATATCGGAGAATGCTCCCCCCCCCCCCCCCCCCCCCCCGCAGCCCGCAGGTCTCTTTCTCTTCTTCTTCTTCTTCTAAGATTAAGAAGATCTATAAGCCCCCGCCCCCCGCCCCCACCCCGGCTTCGCCCCCGCGCCTCCTCCCCGTGCTCGTGTCGGAAACGGCAACTCTGGTGGCTTCCGAGATTACAGCACGCTCTGTTCTACCTGGGAGGCGGGGGGGCGGGGGGGGGGGGGGTGTCAGGAGACGAAAGGAGAGCAGGACAGAGGGGAGCCGGAGACCGACACGGAGACGGAGAGGGAGACACAGAGACAGAGATACAGAGAGACAGAGACAGGGAGAGGGAGTGAGACAGAGAGAGAGACGGGGAGAGAGAGTGAGACAGAGAGAGACAGGGAGAAGGAGTGAGACAGAGACAGGGAGAGACAGGGAGAGGGAGTGACACAGAGACAGGGAGAGACAGGGAGAGGGAGTGAGACAGAGACAGAGAGAGAGAGAGAGAGAGAGAGAGAGAGAGAGAGAGAGAGAGAAGAGAGAGAGAGAGAGAGAGAGAGAGAGAGAGAGGAGAGAGAGACTAGAGAGACAGAGAGAGACAGAGAGAGACAGAAACACAGACAGAGAGACAGGGAGAGGGAGTGAGACAGAGAGAGAGACGGGGAGAGGGAGTGAGACAGACAGGGAGAGACAGGGGAGAGGAGTGAGACAGAGACAGAGAGAGAGAGAGAGAGAGAGAGAGAGAGAGAGAGAGAGAGAGAGAGAGAGAGAGAGAGAGAGAGAGAGACAGAGAGACAGAGAGAGACAGAGAGAGACAGAAACACAGACAGAGAGACAGACAGACAGAGGACAGACAGACAGACAGAGACAGACAGACAGACACACAGAGAGAACTGAACTACGTTCCTCGCTGAGCAGCAGCTTTCCGAAAAGGGCCGGGGCTTGGAAAGGGAGCAGGGGCTGTCCCGAGGGCGTGACCCAGTCTCAGAGGAGGGCCCTCATCCAGCCCCGGTGGGGGAGTTCTTGCACTGGCTGACTTTGGGCAGCCACTGGGGACAACAGTGTCTGGAAGCGTTTCCAAGCGGTTTGCCCTGGCCTTACCAGGCCCCGGCCTAGGCACAAAGGGATGCAAAGAAACAAGGAAACCTCTTCCGCTGTCAAGCCTCTTACCTTCACCTGGAGGGGGGTGATGGTGGTCAGGTGGCCCAGAAGACCGACCCCTGGCTCATACCCTGAGTGCAAGTGTAACGTGGGATGTAACTGTCTGTGTGGCCTTGGTAAGTCACTTACACCCGTGGCCCTGTTTTCCCATCTCTAAAAGGAGGGGGATGTGAACTATTGGCCTTTGAGAGGCTTCCGACGGTGGCTCTCTGGGGGAGGGGAGAGAGCATTTACATTTTTTGGGGGGGTTGTTGTTAACCATTGACCAGCACCTCACAGACTATTTTCCTCTCTAACAAGCATGGCCATCATTAAGCCTTCCTGTCAGTGCCTTTGTGGGCCGGGCTTTCAGAGGCTGGGTCAGTGTGTCCTCCCATGCTGAAGGCTTCATGTAAAGTCCGTTGTTTTCTCGGAACCAGGCGAGCCGGGCTTCAAGGGCTCATCACACACATTTGGCCACTGCACCAAAACTGGACCGAGCCTCCCCAGGACCATGGACCAGAGTCAGGGCACTGGGAGGAAATTATGACTTCATTTGGTCCAATTCCCCCCATTTTACAGATGAAGAAACTAGGCCATAGGACCAGGAAATCTCAGGCAGGTCTCGTGTTACTGCGGCTCTTCCACGCTGTCCGCTCTGCCTCTCTCCATACTTGGCTGCCTTTCTCTAGTCTAACCCATCGGTGGAAAAGAGAAGGGAACACACATTTAGTAAGCACCTACTGTCAGGTGTCAGGTCCTGGGCTAAGCACTTTGCAGCTCTCATCTCATTTGGTCCTCTCCAATATATCCCACAAGTGGTCATCACGTCCGACGCGGTTTGCCATCTGCCGTCCTTCGCAAGGCGGCTCGTTCCATTTGTGGGTCATTCTCATTGGTAGGAAGTCCTTTCCTTACAGCCTAAACATAGCTCTTTTCATCTTTCTGGTTCAGTTCAATTCAACAACATTTTAAAGCACCTACTATGTGCAATGAACGTTCCTAAGCACTGGGGACCCAAAGACAATGTCCTCAGTGAGCTTACCTTCTGCTGGGATACACACACACACACACACACACACACACAATTAAGTACAAAAGTCTAGCGCATTAATGTGTAAGTACTACAAGAATTTCAAGGTATTCATAATCACATGAAAGAATGAGAAACACAAAGAAGAACTACCCTGAAGTCTCATCTTATGCCCAGAATATTAGCAAAGATGGCAACAGTTGGTGTTGGAGGGATTGTGGGAAGAGGCACACAAGTGCATTGTTGGTGGCGTTGGGAATGAAGAACCATTTTAGAAAGCAAATTAGAATTCTGAAATAAGTGCTTAATATACCCACACTGAGCTGAGATTCCAAGACAGCCCCAAAACACTAGAAGATTTTTGTGGTGGTAAAGAACTGGAAACAAAGGCCACACCCATCGACTGGTGAAAGGCTAAACAAGTTCAGGTGGTCCATGAACGGTCAAGGATTACTAACAATCTGTAAGAAATAACACATAGGATGAATGCAGAAAATCAAAGTGACCGTGATCTCATTGGGGTGGATTAAACTAAGCCAAGGAAACATGATTCCCACAAGGGGAATGCAAAGCAAAATCACAAAACGCTACAGGCTGAATGTCGCAGGATGACTCCCAAGGCGCCAGGGGAAGAAGTCACCTTCCCACACTCCTTTGCAGGAGTGGCAAGTTCATAGGATTGGGACAGGGCCTCTATTTTCAGGCGGCCTTAATGTGATCAGTTTTGCTCGTTTATTCTCTTCTTTGTCTTTTATCTTTTAAAAATATGATTTGTTCCACAAGGTGACGTTTTGGAGGCAGGTAGAAATTCTGGGAAAATAAAAAAGAAAAGATATTAATAGAAATGGATTTAAAAATATGTCTGTGAACGGAGAGCTGGCTGAGGTGGGGCATCTGAAGGCCTGAATCTGATGTCTCCTCTAGCCGCCTTGGGTAGCCTGGGACGGCTCACGTGACCCAGGCAGCCCCGAGAAAATGTCAGCTTACCTCATTTAATCCCTTGCTCTGGCCACAAAATCACAGTCCTATCTCTGGTCTATTTCACAAAAAAAAATAGCCCTCGTGGCTCAGGATCTCTTCCACTTGCAGGGACTCCAGCAGGCAGTGCGGTGAACACGGCCCAGAGCTTAGTTGGGGAGGGTGAGTGGAAACGGCCACTGAGTCTCCTCTTCCCCAGACAAAAATCTCTGCACCAATGGGACCTTAGGGCTTGGCAGCCTTTAACTGCCGGGCCTCGCAGGCTCTGGGGCTTCTCCATGCTCTTCCTCAAAGCGAGTTCCCAGAGCTACACTCAACACCGGCTGACCAGGGCAAGGAAAGCGCAATTGCCCCTTGCAGCGGACGCTGACCTCTCTCATGCATCCTAAGCTGTCTTTGCCTTTAGGCTCCGTATCAATCAGGGACCCTTTGCATCAGTGAAAGGAATGGCCGGCACTCAATCACCAATTCTGGCAACTGGTGAAAAAGCAACAAAGCACTCAAAGTTTCTGTTGCCATTTTGTGCTGGGCTGTGCGCTCGCTCTGTTTGTGTGCTCTGTGTTCCTACATCAGCCATTTACTAGAAGGATGGGAAGGGTGGGAACTCCCTTTTGGCCTTCCTTAGCATGCCCCACTGAGCAGCACATAGTAGGCACTTTGCCGACCAGCTAGCTTATGAACAGGCAGCTCCTTGTAGTGTTTCAATGGTCCAAAGATTATGTCTTCACCAATGGGGGCGCCCCCTTTCTCTTCCTCTTGGCTCGGTTCGGAAGACCCCAGTGACTGTCCACACTGAGGTCTGTCGTGACCTTCCCCACAAGGCTTCTGTTCCTCAAAAACCACTAGGTCCCTTTCGTTACCTTGCATTTGTCTTCTATGGATTTTGTTCACGGCAAGTCCATGTTGCCTTCTTCCAGAGAATGTAACTCATTAAGGGGAAAGATTGTTTCATTTTGTATCTGTATCTTCTTCTGCATTAGAACCAAATATATCCCACTGTTTCTCTTTTCCAAAAGGGCTGAGAAGGTGAGGTGGATTAGGGATAGGATAGAAAAAGAAAAGAAAGAAAAGTGGGTCATTGACACATTAAAAAAAAAATTCAGACAATAGAACAAGAGAAAGGCCAGGAAGAAGCATAGAGTACAAGGTTGGCCTTAAAACTACATGTTGGACATCATAATTTTTTTGAGACAAATTACACGGAATAGAGATCTATAGTTTCATATACAGCCCCTCTTTTCTATCATGCAAATGGAACTTCTCATTTGGTGTTTGTTAAGCTTAGAATAAAACTAATTTTTTAAAAATAAAAAGCCAGTGAGCTCTTAATAAATTTTTATTGAATTACTGTAAATATATGTATATCACATAACACCTAATAAATTTTAAATTAGGAGCTTATAAGTTCCAACACTGTAATAACTACAAATATGCATTATTATAGACTCAGTCACAGTACCTTACAGAAGCTGTGTCACTTTTACTTGCAAATTTAAAACAAGATAAAAGCTTTCTGAGCTCATTTTGAACATTCTAGCACGCAGACATCTCCATGGCACTGTAGTCCCATTAGGAATTTTTAAGCAGTTCTGGGGCTTCTTGCCTCTTCTTCTGACCGAGGAGGAGGTAACCTCTGTTGGAAACAAACAGCCGAAGATGGCATCGAGCTGCCAATTACTGGTTTTCTTGGGAATTCTAAGCGAAGCAAGAAGATCAAATATGTCCAGGAACAATAACATCAAGATATGACCAGAAAAACTAATTCTGGTCTTGTAAAACCTCCAAGGCAATTTGTTCATTAAAGTAATCGTTTGCCCAGCACAGAGTCTGTGGGGTCCTTGGTTTGAAGAACTGTGGGAGCTTCCAGCACTGTGGTAGCAGGTTAGCAGTCGGATGCATGTTTGGTTTTGTTCAAGGTGGTGACTGGTTAACACCCTTAATGTATGGCATAAAGGCACCAGGCAACTGTCTACCCTTCCTGGCTGCTCCATCCACATCACTTTTAACCAGACCACCCCCTCTCTCACTTTGCCTTGGACCCCACCCCTGGGTTCTTTGGCTTTGAAGGATCAGCTTTGTCTTATTTTGTAGGGGTCCTCCTGGTGGCCCTTCCCTGGCCCTCCATGGCATGCTTCAGCTCTTGAACCTCCTCTTCCAGTTCTCACTTATGTATTGTCTTCCTTAATTAGAGCATAAATTCTCCAAAAGCAGGGACTGTTTTGCTTGCGTGTATATGTATTAAAAGGGTTTATTCAGTATCTGGCACATAGTAAAATGCTTGTCTATCAACTATGTCATCCATCCATCCATCTGTCTATATATTCATCCTTCCTTCTCTTTTTTCCTTTCTTCCATCTTTTATCTCTCTCCATCCATCCATCTACATATCTATCCATCCATTATTCCATCTCTTTTCCTTCTTTCCCTCCCTCCCTTCCTCCCTCCTTCCTTCCTTCTCTTCCTTCCTTCCTTCCTTCCTTCCTTCCTTCCTTCCTTCCTTCCTTCCTTCCTTCCTTCCTTCCTTCCTTCCTTCCTTCCTTCCTTCCTTCCTTCCTTCCTTCCTTCTCTCAACTTGTCTGTTTCACAAAAAATAGCCCTCTTGGCTCAGGAACTCTTCCACTTGAATGTACTCCATCCATCCATCCATCCATCCATCCATCCATCCATCCGTCCACTTATCTACTCATCCTCTAGAACACTTGCTATTATTGTTAACCAGCAGGAGAATCAACACTGGACGGCATTCAGTGAGAAAGGCATACAGACTGCACTTGGAGACACAGAAGAATGCACCGGATTAAATAATGGCTTTGGAGACCAAAGCTGTTCTGTGACCCTGTAGGGGTTTTCTTGGGAAAGCTGAAGAGATTGGCTGTTTTCGTCTCCAGCTCATTTTACAGATGAGGAAACTGAGGCAGACGGGGGAAGGGACTGGTTTAGGATCACACAGCTACTATGTGTCTGAAGTCTATATTGATTTCAGGCCTGGCAAACTATCCACTGAACCATCAAGCTGCCCTTTGGACGTTGGAGTTCAAAGAGCTGAGTTCAAATCTTGGCCCTTCAACTTATAGCCTCTGTGACTTTGTCCTTAATCTCCCTGGGCCTCGGTTTCCTCATCTGTAAAAGTGAGCTGGTCCCTCCAGTTTAGGACCTATGCTCATCTGCATTAATGGCTTCCCTGATTACTCAGTCCTTTCAGAAAGCCTTTGCTCACTTCACCTTTGTAAAGCAGGAAGAACGAGTGCTCTTGTCCCCATTTCACGGGTGAAGACACCAAGGCTCTGAGGAGCGAGTGAGTGACAAAGCCTGCCAACGAGCAGGTGTGGGGACTGTTATGTGGCCCCATCTTCCACAGACTCACAATTTGGGCCTTACAATTGTGAGCCTCCCTTTGAGGAAGGAAACGAGCCTCTCTGTTGAGAGTAAAATTGGTTTAAAAAAGTTGGTTATTGGAGACGCTCCTTGAAGATCTGAGGGGGATCCCCCAAAGCCACGGAACGTTGGGTTGGGACCTCCCAGGGACGTTCCGATGTTCTTGGCTCTTGGAGCGACAAGAATCAAACATCTACCCATGTGCAGTAGTGCTCCGTTCCCCCAGAGGTCTGGCCAGCTCGGATCTTCCTTGACCTACCTGAAGCGGACAGGAGCTTGAGACAAGGCTCCAGGTGGTTTGGAGCTCCCCCGGCTCCTGCTTCCCCTGTGTGCAGCTGACTCCCAGATCTCTATGTCTAGCCGTGGCCCTTCCCCGAGCCTTGGACTGCTGCATCTGCAGCTTCCTGGCGGACTCCTGAGGCAGGACTGACGAGCACCCCAACTCTCCCCCTCGCCCCAGGTTAAACCTGAAAGATGCTTACCCTCTTTCCAAGATTCCTGGTTCGGTGACTCCCACTGGATCTCCGGCATCTCTCCCTCCTCTCACTCTCCTCGATGACTTTCATGTCCCGGCTTGCTTCCTTGAGCGAGGCTCCCTCCTCTCTCCCTATCACATTCCTGCTCCACAGCTCCAGAGCCTCCGTGCCTCTAGGATCGAGCAGAAGCTTCTCCCTCCTCCTCCTCCTGGCTCCAGCCTGACTCCATCTGTCCACGTTCCGGACCAACACGGCTCCTTTCCGCTCCTCACACACAGCTCTCCAATTCTCGTCTACACCTTTCGGCTGCCTCTGCCTCTGCTCGGGCCTTCTCCATCCCCTCAGCCTCCGAGAACGTCTTCTCCTCGGATCTTGCTGCAATGACACCTTCCACATGCTGCCTTTTCTGACCTCTTCACCATCTGTGTCACCCGGCCTCCCACTGTCCCTGTGCTTGGTCGGGCGTCTCACCCAGTGGGACTCCCCGAGGGCGGGACAGGTTAATGCTTTGTCTTGGTGGCCCTCATGCTAAGTACACGGGAGAGTTTCCCAATTGCCTCCTCTTTGGTTGGGCCATTTGAAGCACTCGTGATTCTGAATTTCAGAAATAAATATTACACGTCCCTTTCTTTCTGCATGAAACATTCCCAGGCCCGTGGAGCGGACACTGCCTCCCCATGAGCTTGCAGAGGGCACCTTAGCATCCCGGCATTTCAGAGTAGGGTTTTCAGCCAGGACCACAGCAGTGCCCCAGAGTAGGAAAGGAGCGACCCTTGAACCTTGAGCCCAGCGTTAACTGGGCAAGAATTTATCCAGTCTCATTGCTGTCTTTGGACGGGAACTTGGTCAGAGAGCTGCTAAATATATTGGAAGTGAGCTAAATCGAGCCTTCTGTCCCCAGAGACAGAGGTACAGGGGAGGGCAGGAGGAGAAATGTTTGCCCGTTGCTTTTGGAGTTAATATTCCTTATAAAGTCCAATCCTCGACATGCAGACCTGGAATTCTTGTTCCAATGAGGGGGAAGACAGAGCTGGTAGTACTTGTGCTGTAAACTCGGGCCCTCACGAGTACTTGGGGTTCCTAGAGCCCCTTGGGGACGGTAACAGCCTGACGCTGGGAGAGCGAGCCAGAACATCCTCTCTCTGCATGGAAAAAGTCGCCTCAAGACGGGCTGCTATCTGCACCGGGGAGATTGCCCATCCATTGGAATGTTGGAGAAAGGGACTGAATTGCAAGTCACATTAGCAGGAATTTAATGTAACCCTTCCCTTTTTATGGATGAAGAAAGGAGGTGCAGAGAGGAAGTCACCGGCCTGAGCTTGCGCAGATAAGAAATCGAACCCGGGCGGAGAGCAGACCCTTTACCAACAACTCCATGGCGCCTTCCCTCGCGTGATCCCGGGGTTCTGGGCAGTTTTACAATGAATGCTTAGGAGGAGCAGCTGCTCTGAATCTTTACCATTTCCAGAGAACATATAGAAGTGAAATGAAATGGATTCTTCTAATTTGTTCTCATGGGGCATACATAACACATTCTAATGAACCGCGTTGTGATTTGTAGCCTAATGGTGATGCAGAGAATTGTTCTAGAAGGCAGGGGGCCAGAGGGTCTGAATTCTCTGTGCACAAGAGGTTCCGCTGACCTTTTGTGTATTTACACTCTCCCTCCTGTCCGCCCCCAGCACATGTCTCACGCACAGCCCATGAGTGATTTAGAAATTAATCAGCCCAGGATGAGTAAAACAGAACATTTCCACCTCGGAAGAGAATGTGTTGTTCGGTCAAGAGTCACGTTGGTGTATTGTAGCTCATCCAACTCTGCAAATTAACATCTGCCGCTGTTTTTGTCTTCTCCGTTTGCCTGTGGTTATTTACTTAATAACTCTAATATAAGGAGGAGGAGGAGCAGTCGCGTTCCCAGCTCTGCACTTCCACATGCTGCTGGGGGTTTGGACAGCGTGGGGGGGGTACCGCCTTCATCCATGGAGCTTGCGTGTCCTCTGCAAGTTAGATTTTGTACACAATTTCTTTCTCTCATACGCATGTGTGTACTTCCTCAGGAGAAGGCAAAGTCTTTCATTTTTTGTCTTTGTAGCAAAAACTCATGGTAAATGCTCAGTACACAGTAGGGGCATAATAGGTGCTTGTTGGTGATTGACCAGTCGACCTCCTCCGGCAGTTGTGGCCTTGGAGCAAACCTGGGGAGCAGCCTCTCTGAATCTAACCCTGCCGGGCCATGGGCATCCTTGAGCTTCTATGTAAACTCCGACCGTTGGGTCCGTCAGAGGGTCACTCCTTAGGCCTCGGGCATCCATGGCCACCTCCATGTTTCACCAGGTCATGAGAGTTGAAGTTCAGCTGAGAAGAATGGTATCCACGGGGCCTAGAGCAGGGACAGGTGTGTGTGACGGCAGCAGTTCTGGATTAGCAGGTCAGCTCCTGGAGGGCAGGAAGGCCTTGCTTCCGTGGGGGGGGGGGGGTCCTCGGCAGCCAGCCTCGTTCCGGGGGCTCTTAATGTGTGCTTGGGAAGTTGGAGCAATCAATGACTCAGTTAAACCGTAGGATTTCATAGGATTTATTTTGTGCTTTCTGGGCGTTAGCCACTAGAAAAACAAGAAAAGGAATGAAGGGAGGCAACATCTGACATTCTAATCGAGTTGACTGTTGAATGTGCCATCTGCCAAATTGCTAAATTAGTTTTTAACATTTGAGATTATGTAAAAGAATAACAATAATTGGGGACTCGGTTTGAAAACTGGTAAATATACCAGTATTATATATTTTTTTGCTAACCTAAGTAGCAACAACTGCCTAATTTATTGGAACATGTTCATTTAAAACATTATGATGCAATGCACAGCCATTACAATTGAAGAATCTTTGTAGGGGGCAACTCTTTTTTTTTTTTCAAGGCATTTTCTTTTTTTTAATTTTATAATTATAAAAAAATTTTTGACAGTATATATGCATGAGTAATTTTTTTTATAACATTATCCCTTGTATATTTTTCCAAATTTTCCCCTCCCTCCCTCCCTCTACTCCCTCCCCCCGATGACAGGCAATCCCATACATATTACATGTGTTACAATATAACCTAGATACAATATATGTGTGTAAATCCCATTTTCTTGTTGCACATTAAGTATTAGCTTCCGAAGGTATAAGTAACCTGGGCAGACAGACAGTAGTGCTAACAATTTACATTCACTTCCCAGTGTTCCTTCTCTGGGTGTAGTTGTTTCTGTCCATCATTGATCAGCTGGAAGTGAGTTGGATCATCTTTATGTTGAAGATTTCCACTTCCATCAGAATACTCTTCATGCAACATTGAAGTGTATAGTGATCTTCTGGTTC
The DNA here is from genome assembly GCF_048593235.1 of Sminthopsis crassicaudata. NCBI lineage: Eukaryota > Metazoa > Chordata > Mammalia > Dasyuromorphia > Dasyuridae > Sminthopsis > Sminthopsis crassicaudata. The sequence continues at coordinate 5,182,142 of NC_133620.1, read as the reverse complement.
TGCTCATTTCACTCAGCATCAGTTGATGTAAGTCTCTCCAGGCCTCTCTGTATTCCTCCTGCTGGTCATTTCTTACAGAGCAATAATATTCCATAACCTTCATAGACCACAATTTACCCAACCATTCTCCAACTGATGGACATCCATTCATCTTCCAGTTTCTAGCTACAACAAAAAGGGCTGCCACAAACATTTTGGCACATACAGGTCCCTTTCCCTTCTTTAGTATTTCTTTGGGATATAATCCCAGTAGTAGCGCTGCTGGGTCAAAGGGTATGCACAGTTTGATAACTTTTTGGGCATAATTCCAGATTGCTCTCCAGAATGGCTGGATTCTTTCACAACTCCACCAGCAATGTATTAGTGTCCCAATTTCCCCACATCCCCTCCAACATTTGTCATTATTTGTTCCTGTCATCTTAGCCAATCTGACAGGTGTGTAGTGGTATCTCAGAGTGGTCTTAATTTGCATTTCTCTGATCAGTAGTGCTTTGGAACACTCATATGAGTGGAAATAGTTTCAATTTCATCATCTGAGAAGTATCTGTTTATATCCTTTGACCATTTATCAATTGGTTTGATTTCTTATAAATTAGGGTCAGTTCTCTATATAACTTGGAAATGAGGCCTTTATCAGAACCTTTAATTGTAAAATCATTTTCCCAATTTGTTACTTCCCTTCTAATGTTGTTTGCATTAGTATTGTTTGTACAGAAACTTTTTAGTTTGATGTAATCAAACTCTTCTATTTTGTGATCAATAATGATCTCTAGTTCTCCTCTGGTCATAAATTCCTTCCTCCTCCACAGGTCTGAGAGGTAGACTATCCTCTGTTCCTCTAATCTATTTATGATCTCATTCTTTATGCCTAAGTCATGGACCCATTTTGATCTTATCTTGGTATATGGTGTTAAGTGTGGATCCATATCTAATCTCTGCCATACTAATTTCCAGTTTTCCCAACAGTTTTTTCCAAATAATGAATTTTTGTCCCTAATGTTGGTATCTTTGGGTTTGTCAAAGATTAGATTGCTGTAGATGTACCGTTTTTTGTCCTTTGTATCTAATCTGTTCCACTGATCTACCGGTCTATTTCTTAGCCAGCACCAAATGGTTTTGGTGACTGCTGCTATATAATATAGCTTTAGATCAGGTACACCTAGACCACCTTCCTCTGACTTTTTTTTCATTAGTTCGTAGGGGGCAACTCTTAAACCCAAACCTTTCTTTGTTTGCCTGTCATTTTACTTAGGGCTGAAGGTGTTCAGGGAAGAGCAGGACCCTGGGTGAGGGCTGCCGAGCCATTTTGGGGGCTGCTTTCTACCTTTGGGGTCCACCTGAACCACCCAACTCTCACCTGTGACTCCCAGAATCTGTAGCACGTGCACTAGCCCCAGCCCAATAAACCACGCAGGCGGGCCAGGATAAGGGTAAGTGAGAGGCTCAAACCCGCCGGTGAGGTAGGGGAGTGTCTACTCCAAGCATGTGGAGACTTCCCCTGGTGGAACAGGGGGATGAGAACAAGGGGTTCCAGTGGCCAGGGAGGCAGCGGAGGCAGCGTGGAGTTTGTAGCGCTTGGTCAGAGCCCATGGACACCAAGGTCATCCGCTGCACCTCGAGCCATGCCCGGTCATCTTGACTTGGTCCTGCCACCGGACAGCGATGACTCCGGAGGACAGAGCGAGGCTGATGACTTCCTGCAGCTCCGCCTCGCTTAAACCCAATTTGTGTGGGACTCAAAAGACATCACCCCTCCAGACCATTATCACTTGTTCTGTGGTTCTGTGACGAGCTGGTGACAAAGCACAGGTGTGGGTACAGTGGGAGCACCGCACCCAGGGGCGCAGGCCACAGGGCCTACTTGGGTGTCGGAGCAGCCTTTTAAGGATCACACTGCTCATCTCTTGGGGTGAGGAAGCCCTAAAACTGTCCGCTTCCCAACCGTAGCCTGATCCCTGGGACCCATGGGGATCCCATCCTGTGGCTGGAACTCAAAGAAATGTTCAAAACCTTCTGCAGGCTTGATTCCGCTCCCCTGAGTCCATGGAAGGTGCGCACCGCGCGGACACACGAAATCCAGCAGATCCGAAAGGCGAGCTGCTCTTGCTCCGAGCGTTCCGGCTTCAGGGGGAGGGCAATCCCTCCGTAACGGAAGCGCCAACTGAAGGGCAGGTTTTGCATGCCGCCGGGCTCCTTTTAGGTGGCAAAGGCCCAGGTGCTGATTCTAATCCTGCTGAGATTTACGAGGGGGGAAGATTTCCAAGTAATATAGCAAGAGGAGCTTCCAGGAGGCTTCCACTGACCATCCTTCTGAAGGTCCAGGGGACGGATTGTCCTGTGACAATCCCGGGACGTGTATGCGTGGGGTGGGTCTCTCAATCACTGCTGGCAAGGTCCAGCCAGAGACCTCCTCAAGAGCCGAGCCCTCCCCTGGAAGATGATTGGTTAGTTGAGAGCCAGTGTGGCCTCAGAGGGGAACAGTGGAAGTGATGTTCGCTGCCCCGCCATTCCAGGAGAACCGCAGGAGCACAGCAGAGGGCTGTCCACAGTGTTTGTGGATCTGATCAAGGATTTTGATACTGGAGGGAGGTCTTATGGAAGATTACGTTCAAATCTGGATGTCTGGAAAAATCCATCCGTCATACACGAGTTTTACCACAGCGAGTTTCCTGGTTCCTGGATAGACAAGGGGCCGCGCTCTCGCCCCCTCCCAGTCACCGTGGAGAGTACAAGGCCGTGGGCTTGCTCCCACGCTTTAGCCATGCTGTCCAATTCCTTCAGCCGGGACCACATGGAATGCAGGTCGGCGACTGCCCTGATGGCGGAGTCTTCAGTCTTCCCAGGTTTGTCCACACTGACCAGGAGGCTGACACAATTCCAGAGCCAGCCCAGTGCTGAGGGGGCCCTGAAGGAAAGTGTGGGAGAGGGGACCGAGGAGACCACTGCCGGGCTGAGGGTCTCCAGGGTCATCGCTGACCTCACTGGTGCGTGAAACCCAGCATGGGTCCCAGCACGTGGCAGGAAACCACGTCGCTTCCATTTGGACTGTTTTAGGGAGATTTGGGAGGTCGCCCGGCAGGAGAAGGAGCCAGAGCCCGAGGCTCTTTCTGGAACTAGAGCACCGGGCGTTCCAGCTCTGCCGCAGCTCGTTGGGCCACCGCCCTGTTCCAGTGCCAAAGGTGCGCTTGCCACAAAGACTATTATGAAGAACTCGCACAGGAAGCGCCACAATCTCGTTTGGTTTGGAGCCCCTCTGGGTGCGCCCAGGACAGCAGCACGCTGTCCGCAATGGGAAGAATAGAACTGAATGGCGGTCCTGGAGAAGAGATGACCGAAGTCTCCTCCCTCCTCTGAGGGGCTGGGGACATGGCTGTGGCCTCTGATGTCGTGGGCGTGGGGGCTGCTTTTCTGAAGCTGCCTTTTAAATCTTGCTACAAGGCCGGGTGGAGAAGGGACATATTTGGGAGAAAAATGTGCCAGTAAAAATAATATCCAAAAGGAAAATTATACAGAAAAAAGAAATCATCAAAGCGGACATTGTAAAAGCTTCCCCTGCGTTGAACTTGGCCAAAGTCCCACAGGGATGAACGAGAGGAGACTGCTTTTCCAAGTTCAGAAATCAGAGTTCAGTGGTCCGGTTCTTTACTAGCGTGGGTCCTCTATCCGCAGCGAAAATCAAAGGCCGGCCCGACTGGAGGCGATGTTGGAGAGCTTGTCAGCGCCCTGCCACCTGCTGGTGGCGAGTGGGCTCTTCGTCCTTACCTGGGCACAGAGCCTGGCCGCCCCCCACCCCTGGCACGGGCTTGCTGCTTTTTGTCTCCACTGCCTCTTTCAGAGACCACCGTGTTTCACGGCCGGAGACCGCCACCCACCCAGGCCTTCCCAACTTGGGAGCTCTTTTCCCATGAATAGTTTCCCGGGCGTCCTCGCCCTGTTCTGCCACCCAGTGGTTGGCCGGTGTCAGTGCGGGGCCGGACATCCCATGCTCCCGTGGTTACCCATTCCTTTTATCTGCTTGTCCTGATTTTCTTGTAGACTTCTTTTTAGCTGACCTAAAATTAAAATAAAGCGCACCGGACTTAATAAGGAGCATGAGACCCTGATTCAATCCGCAAGCATTAGGAAGTGCCCGTCTCTGGGCTTGGTGCCCGGGATGCAGGGCCAGAGTCAGTAACGTTAGAGAACAAGGACACTGATTTCTACAGCACAAATTCAAAGTGAATAAATGCAAAACATATTCAAAGAGATAAATTCCAAATTGTCTAAGGGAGAGCACCTACGCTGGGGTCACTGGGAAGGCTTTGTGCGGGAGCTTTGCTTCGCTTCCTTGTGGTTTTCTTTTGTGCTCTGCGGTGTGTCTTTTACCTTTCCCTCCTCCTTCCCCCATAACTGAGTGTGGATATATCTCTACATCTACACACACACACACACACACACACACACACACACGTAAGACGTGCTCTGCTTATTTCCTCCGAAATCTCCTCTCCAAAGGGGAACAGCTTTTCCTTCGTGGTCCACGTCCTGTCTTTTTGCAAATCAAACCAGCTGATCATTTCCTATTCCACAGTAAGATTCTGACCCAATCGCATTCTGTCTGAGAGCCTGTTTAGGAACGTGCTTCCCCCAATTTCCCATCGTCCTTCTATTATGTAACTTTTATTTGTACAAGAAAATTTTAATCTAAAATAATCAGAATTATTCTTTTTTATACCTTGAGACTCCTCTTGTCTTCTAACCCAGTTTGAGGCACTGAAGTGACTTCCCTTACATCTTTTGCCCTCTGGTTTCTTTGAATTTCCTTCCTTTTGTTCTTTCAAATGAACTTTGCTGTTTTTTCTAACTCGGTAAAAAAAAAAAAAAAGTTTTAGAAATTCAATCGGAATGGCATTAATAGGTAAACTTGTCATTTACAAATTATATTGGCGTTCCCAGCCATGAACAATAAGTATTACTCCAACGGTTTGGATCTGAGTTTATTTCTCCATTCCTCCAGCCACGCTGCTGTCCCTCCAGCGGCTCCACAGCTGCCCTTTGGGCCCCCACAGCCAGCAGGGTCCCTGCCCCTTGCTCTTGGGCTCCCCCAGCACCTTCTCCAGGCGTCCGCTCAGCACTGCGGTCCTTCCGGCCCCCCCGCGCTGCCAGCAGGATGCAAGTTTCTCCGGCCGATGCTGCTCGCCGACCCCGCTTGTTGTTGGTCATTCTGTAGAGCGGGCCGGGAGCTTTGGCCCTGGAGGTCGGAGAAAGAGCTGTTTTACTGTTTCTGCTGCTCTGAGACGTTGCCGTGTTCTGCCTTTATTTTTTATGGAGGAAATCCGGAGAGCCTAAAGTTTTCTCCTCTGCCTTCTTCCCAGAGTCCTCCAAGGCGAGGAATTTCGAAAACCCGGAATGATCGGAAATAGAAGGGTTTCCTCGGTCTCCACTTGCCATAAAGGACAATATTGCATTGCGCCGGCTCCGCTCCCCCGCCTTGGTAGGAACTTCCCAGGCAGGAGTTTCCCAGTGATAGAGAAGGATTGGGGGGTCTGGGTCAGAGGGAGAGGGACGTTGACAAGGGGAATAGCCGCGAGTTAGGGAGAAGTGTATGATTACTCTTGAGTTTGAGGTAGTTTGTGGCCCCTCACTACAAAAAAGGGGAGGGCCCAAGTAGGTCTGCTATGGGGGTCTCGGGTGACCCTCTTGCTAGGAGAAAGGTCAGAAGTAGCTTGGGGAGTGTCCCCCAGAGGCTCTTCCTCACGGGGTGGTTTATAGTGGAAGCTCAGACCCTGGCAAGGGCCTACAAAGAGATATCGTGACAGGAAAAAGACGAGGGCGACTGCTTCTGGGCAGAGCGGACACGGACGCCACCGAGCTCCTGCCGTTAAAGGCGTCTGCCTGCGCTAGGCTCCCTGATAAAAAGCTTGTGAGCGTGCCCAGGACTTGGGCGCGGTCCCCATCCTTGGAGGGAGCTGGACGGGATGAAGTCCAGGACTTCTGAAAGCCTTAGCCGGGCGTGGGCGGCCGCTCTGTACCGGGGCGGTGACCTGCACCCGGTGTATGCTCTGCTCACCTGGGGGCCCCCTGCCTGTGCCCCCACTCCTCACCGAGTGCTGAGCGGGCTCAAGGCTGTGGGGGAGAAAGTTCTGTTCTTACTACTCCTTCAGTGCCTCTGGGCTGACTGATAAAATGGAGCACAGGGGGGGGCATCCTCTCTAAAGTAATGCTCTCTTTGGGGTTTTCTTGGGGTCTCTGGGAGCAGCCCTCGTTTTCGTTCAGTAATCACCACAAGTGCAGCCGGGGATTAACGGCCAAATCCTCTATTGTCTCTAGTCTTGTCTCCTTTGCCGGCCCTGCTTTCTTGGGGCCTGTCTCTCTCCTCGGTCCCAGAGCCTGAGCTCCCGCCTCCTTCCCTGCCCTCGGAATCTCCCCGACTCCAAAGTTTGTGCTTCGGCCTCAGCCCCAAAGGAGGACGACGGGACGAGCGTGTCTCAGCCCCGAGAGCCTCCGGTGCCCCTGTCCTTTCTGGCCCTGACCCTCCTCCTGACCCTCCTCCTCAGGGGCCCCACACTGAGCACACTCCAGTCATGACCTCACCGGGAAACCATTATTTGCTGTAAATTGGTGCTGGACTAGATGTGACCACTGTCTCCTCAGTCCCACTCAGTGCCTTGTTTCAGGTTCTGGCCCAGAATATCTCCTTGTAGGCTCAGACCCATCACGCTGAGCCGTGCTCAGGGAGATAACGGCTGTCTCTGCCCGTCCCCCCGCTTAGCCCCTTGTAAGAACGCTTTGTTTCAAGTGCAGAGTTCTGGCCCCTAACGGGAGGGACCCCAAGGGCCATGGAGGGCGGCGGCAGCTCTCGCTCTCAAGGATCCGGGCCCTGAGCCCCTGAGCGGGAGAAACGGGCTCGGTGGGCCCTCCACGCCCGTGTTGGGATCCGGCCCTTGTGGTTTTCTTCCCTGGCGCCGCCATTTTGTGGAGTAGGGGAATGAGAACGGTGAGGCGCCCATTATGTCGGGCGCCGGGGCCGTTTCCAGCATTCTCTCCTCTGAACCCCTACCAGCTCCGGGAGGGGGGTGTCCTTGCTACCTCCAAGGTGAATCGCGTGCACTTAACTGCTTGCCTCAGTTGGTCTATAAAGAGGGGGATTCAGTTAAATGGCCCCCCCTCATTCTTCTCACCTCCCACTGGTGAGTTTTAGCTTTTACTTACCGGCCAGTGGCAGTAACTGAGGCATTTTAATGAAACGCCAATTTAAATAAGTCCTTACAGAATGTTCTCGGGTGAGCCTTGAACTCGGCCTCACAAATAACCCTCTGTCCCCGAGGGGTCCCCGGCCACCGCAAGGCTAGCCCAGAGACCGAGTGGAGCAGCTGCCGTCCGGGGGACGCGTGGCCGTGGCCCGCCGCCTCTCGGCTCTCCCCACGGGGGGCTTCGCTGCTCCTCGGCACGCCCTGTTCTGGCTGTTCTGAGTTCCCTCTATTTCCATGGTTACCCAACATCCTCTCCTGCGCTCAGTGGGAACACTGGCTGCTCTCACTTTCTCTGCAGACATTTGCCCCAGGCTTGCTCGGTGCCAGGCGCTGCCCCAGCCCCTGGGACCTCACCCTGCCTGGTCGGAGCTCACACTCCAGATGTGACCAGACACAAAGTAAGACATACACCACATGGAAGAGGGGAAGCCCAGAAACTCAGGGGACCGGGCCTCCTGCAGAAGGTTGGTGGGGAAAGTCAGAGGCGTGAGGCCGTAGAGCCCCTCTCCAGGCATGGCCCCCCCGGGGCAGCTGGAGGGAGAGGACCAGGGGAGGTTTGTGAGGGAGGAAGATGGTGGAGGACGGTCAGATGTGGAGGGGAATCTCGGGGCTCGGAACTGTATGTGGGTCCTGGAGGGACCAGGGAGCCGCTCTTACTTTGGCCCGGCTAGGAGGTGGGGAGGATGATGTAGGACTTGGGGAGGGGGGTCCCCTGAGCGAGGCTCTGAGAGGCCGAAATCGCCGGACTTGGCCGTGGAGGGCCGTGATCAGCTCTCCCTTCGGAGACAAAACCACACTGACCGGAGGTCAGTGAGAGCCTTTGAGGATTTTCTCTGTAAGGGGCGTCAGCTTGCCCTTTAAACTCCCCAGGCCCGCCCTGCCCTCCCAGCTGAGGCAGCATCACAAAGGCTTAGGACACCCCCAGCTGGCTTGAGCCTCCCTCCCCTGTGAAGGGGGAGTAACAATGCCAGGAGGATCATTCTGAGCCTTGGGGGGCTCTGCCCCACCACGTAGCAGGGCAGCCCCTGCTGTGAGCCTTGGAGTGTCCAGCCCACCCCAGGACATAGCAGGGGCAGCCCCTGTTGTGATTGAGAACAGAGGCTTGAATGTGATAGAGAAGAGGAGGAAGAGACTAAAGAATGAATAGGAGCCTTGCCAGCATCAATCTGCTCCGAGTTCTCCGGAGACCCTTGCTAACAGTCAGGTGTGGCCTGAAGTTCTGGGATCATGGGTGCTTGGGGCACCTGGGCCACCACATCTCCCTCAGGAAGCAGCAACTGTGGAACACTGGAAGCACTCTCCACTTGTGGGAGCCATGTTTGTTTGCCCCAGCAGAGGCAAAAGATGAGAACTGGTCCTTCGTTCCTTCACAGAGAGAGGTCCAGATAGAGGAGAGAAAGAAGAAAAGAAGAGAAAGAAGAGAAGACGAAACAGAGGAGAGAAAGCAGAGAAGAGAAGAGAAAGCAGAGAAGCGAAGGGAAAACAAAGGAGAGGAAGAAGAGAAAAGAGAGATAAGAGAAGAGGAGAGAAAACAGAGGAGAGAAAAAAGAGAAGAAGAGAAAGAAGATAAGAAAAGACTGAGGAGAGAAAGAAGAGAAGAGGAGAAAGAAGAGAAGAAAAAACTGAGGAGAGAAAGAAGAGAAGAGGAGAAAGAGGAGAGGAGAAGACACAGGAGAGAAAGAAGGGAAGAGAAAGAAGAAGAGAGAAGACAGAGGAGAGAAAGAAGGGAAGAGATGAAAAGGACGTCAAGGGAAGAGAAAGTGGAAAGAAAGAGGAGAAAAGAAACTCTAGACTAAAGGAGAGTAGAGAAGAAGGCAAGGGATGAGAGGAAAAGAGAATCAAGGGCCTCATCTCTCTGGCCTCGGCTGCCCTGAAATGTGGAGACTTCGGAGTGAGCAGTGACCGTGACTCGGGGCACCCAGACGAGCTGATGGGGAGAAGGGCCGGCGCTCTGGCCTCTCGCCTGGGCAGCTGGGCCTGGATGGAGTGGACAGCGGCCCGGCTCAAGCCGGCCTTTCATTCTAGGCTCTTTTTAACCTCTTCGGCTGAACCCAATAAAATAGTGGCCAAAACAGAGTCTCTGTTTCCTGGGGACCTGAGGAAAGAAGGGAGTGGGGGCTCGGGGACCAGAGGGGACCCTGCGTGATGTCTCCTTAGCCTGATCCCAGCCTGCTGATCGCTGCTCTGAGGACCCTGAGAAGGAAAACCATCCTCTCGTCCGTCCATCCATCATCTACTCGTCCTTTCCATCCATCCTTTCCATCCATCTACTCCTCCTTTCCATCCATCAATTATCTACTTGTCCTTTCCATCCATCCATCATCTACTGATCCTTTCCATCCATCCATCCATCATCTACTCATCCTTTCCATCCATCCATCCATCATCTACTCGTCCTTTCCTTCCATCCATCATCTACTCGTCCTTTCCATCCATCCTTTCCATCCATCTACTTGTCCTTTCCATCCATCCTTTCCATCCATCCATCCTTTCCATCCATCTACTCGTCCTTTCCTTCCATCCATCATCTACTCGTCCTTTCCATCCATCCTTTCCATCCATCTACTTGTCCTTTCCATCCATCCTTTCCATCCATCCATCCTTTCCATCCATCTACTCGTCCTTTCCTTCCATCCATCATCTACTCGTCCTTTCCATCCATCCATCATCTACTCGTCCTTTCCATCCATCCATCATCTACTGGTCCTTTCCATCCATCTACTCGTCCTTTCCTTCCATCCATCATCTACTCGTCCTTTCCATCCATCCATCATCTATTCGTCCTTTCCATCCATCCATCATCTACTCGTCCTTTCCATCCATCCATCATCTATTCGTCCATTCCCTCCATCTATCATCTACTCGTCCTTTCCATCCATCCTTTCCATCCATCTATCATCTACTTGTACTTTCCATCCATCTACTCCTCCTTTCCATCCATCCATCATCTACTCGTCCTTTCCATCCATCCATCATCTACTCGTCCTTTCCATCCATCCATCATCTATTCGTCCTTTCCCTCCATCCATCATCTACTCGTCCTTTCCATCCATCCATCATCTACTCGTCCTTTCCATCCATCCATCATCTACTCGTCCTTTCCATCCATCTACTCGTCCTTTCCTTCCATCCATCATCTACTCGTCCTTTCCATCCATCTATCATCTACTCGTCCTTTCCATCCATCCATCATCTACTCGTCCTTTCCATCCATCCTTTCCATCCATCCATCCATCCACTCGTCCATCATCTATTCATCCTTTCCATCCATCCTTTCCATCCATCTACTCGTCCTTTCCATCCATCCATCATCTACTCGTCCTTTCCATCCATCCATCATCTACTCGTCCTTTCCATCCATCCATCATCTACTCGTCCTTTCCATCCATCCTTTCCATCCATCTACTTGTCCTTTCCATTCATCCTTTCCATCCATCTACTCGTCCTTTCCATCCATCCTTTTCATCCATCTACTCGTCCTTTCCATCCATCCATCATCTATTCGTCCTTTCCATCCATCCATCATCTACTCATCCTTTCCATCCATCCTTTCCATCAATCCATCCATCCATTCGTCCATCATCTATTCATCCTTTCCATCCATCCATCCATCCATCCATCCACTCGTCCATCATCTATTCATCCTTTCCATCAATCCATCCATCCACTCGTCCATCATCTATTCATCCTTTCCATCCATCCATCCATCCATCCATCCATCCATCCACTCGTCCGTCCATCCATCCTTCATCTACTCATCCTTTCCACCCACCCACCCACCCACCATCCATCCATGCCCCCTCCCCCATCCGCCCTTCCGTCCCTCCATTGGTCCCTGGGGCTGAGACGGTCCCTTTCCGGGCGGCCTCCGTGCACTCTTCCACTCCGGGGCGGGGCGGGGCGGGGCGGGGCGGGGCCGGGGGGCGGGGAGTAGGGAGGGAGCTCGGTTTCCTTCTTAGCCAGGGAGGGCTAGGAACTGAACTTCAGCCCCGCTCCCGCCAGGGGGCGCGCTGCGGGGCAGTGAAAGACGCGGCCACGCCCTCGGCCCGCCTCAGCGGCGGTGGGGAGGGGCGGGTCTCACAGAGCGGCAGTGCGCAGGCGCACCCGCCTTGACAGGTAACGCCCAGGCGCTTGCGCGTGAGCGTGCGCGGGGCCGGCGGCGGCGCGGGGCTTGGAGCCGGCGAACATGGCGGCGCGCAGGGGTCTCGGCTGCGTCCGAAATGCCGCGGCCTGGGGCGGCCTGGGGCTCGGGCTGCTGCTGCTGCTGGCGCCGGGCTGTGGAGGCGCGGCCGACAAGCGCATCGAGGTAGTGGGAGGGGAAGCGAAGGAGGGAGGGCGCTGCGGTCTCTCCGCGGGGGGCGGGGTTTCCAGGCTGGGCGGGCCCTGGGGGGGAGGGCTTTTCTGGGTGGGCGGGGCCTTGCGAGAGGCGGTGCTGAAGGATCGGGGTGGGCGGGGCATGAAGTGCCGCGGGGGTGGGGCAGCCCCGGAGATTCTCCGTCTCTAAAGTGAACCTGGGACTCGGCTCCGCTTTCCCCGGATCCGGAGGTTACGAGAAGGCCCCGCCCTCCCCTCCAGGGGCCACCTCCCCAAGAGGCCGCTAAGAGGGGGGCGTGTCCCTGACCCTCCCCCTTCTCTGGCAGGAGCAGGCGGAGCAGCTTTTCCGGAGTGGCCACACGAACAACTGGGCGGTGCTGGTGAGTGCTCCCCGCCCCCCTTCCCTCCTCTCCCCCTGCCCCCCCCCCCAGCTATCCCGGGTCCCTGGGAGGAGGGGAGAGGCAGAAACACAAACAGAATTGCCTGTGAAGCAGCCTAAGCCTATGACAAGATTAGAAAAAGCATTGGTTAAAGCTAAGAGAGAAGGACAGGATATAAGTGATTTTATACATGCATATCCTGTGATTGAAGAGATTGACTCTGTAGGTCATAAAAGGAGAAGATATGCACCTTTAGATTTGAATAAAATTAAAGATTTGAAAAAAGGTTGTACCCTTTATGGGGCTACATCAGCTTATGTTAAAATGTTACTAGATGGTTTGTCTTATGAAGTCCTAACCCCGAATGATTGGAAATCCATAGCAAGGATATGCCTGGAACCTGGAGAAAATTTGTTATGGCTTGCGGAGTTTCATGAATTATGTAAAATTCAAGTCAGATGCAATTTGGAAATAGGAGTTAACACACAATTCACTTTTGAGCACTTAGCTGGTGAAGGTCAGTATGGAGAGAATTCAGAACAGATTAATTATACCATGACAATATATGAACAAATTGCTAAGGCTGCAATAAAAGCTTGGGGAGAGAAGGATCGGGGAGAGGCTTTCACTAAAATACAGCAAGATCGCAATGAACCTTTTGCAGATTTTGTGGGACGTTTGCAAACTGCTGTGAAAAGAACTATTGGAGAAAATGCAGCTACAGAAATAATGACCAGACATCTGGCTAAGGAACATGCCAATGAGATTTGCAAAAGAATTATATGGGGATTAGACAAAGATGCTCCTTTAGAGGAGATCATAAGACGCTGTGCTACAGTGGGAACAAATGCTTTTTACACCCGGACAATGATGAACGTGGAAAGACAGGGTCCCTCCTGGCAAAGGCCTTGTAGAGAAACTCGGCGATGTTTTCAATGTGGAAAAGTTGGACATCTAAGAGCTCAGTGTAGTTATGGAGATAGAGTGAGAAGACAGGGTGAGAGAAGACCTAAAACCCCATGTCCAAAATGTCCAAGGGTCTCCACTGGGCCTCCGAATGTAGATTGACCCGGGGAAATGAGAGGCGGGGCCCAGATCCAAGATATCAATCAAAGGACAGATGGGGCATGATGGCAACTGAGGCTACACCCAAAGAGCCTTTAGAAGGTCTGATGTGATCTATCAGCAGAAAAGCAATCACATGGCAGAAAGGGATTACCTGATCAGTCAGCCAAAAGGCAATCAGATTGCAGAAATGGATTACACGTGGGGAGCATACAGGCCTTTTAAACCAAGAGGGAAGTGTCCAGTACAAACAGCTCCAATGTAACTGCCAGGTAATGAGGAGAAATCCCCAAAGCAGTAAATAGAAGGGACTAGATAGGCTAACTGCCTGGGAGAGAGGGTTTGCTTGTATTTTAACAGAAGGAAACAGACGGAGAAGGAAACAAATGGGTGGCAACAAGCACCTGGAGAGAGACAGAAAAAGAAAAAAAAAACCTCAAAACAAAAGTCTAAGAAACATCTGACACTGAAAGAGCATGGCTGATAATGGGACTGTTGCAGGACTTGAAAACCAGCAGGAATCATTGGATTCCCTAACACAAGATGAAACTGTTACAGGACTTCAAAACTTGCAGGAATTATTGGATTCCTGACACATGAACTAATGGACAATAGATCCCTTTTAGACTGTTTCTAGGACTTATGGGCATGTCTAATTCCTCACGTTGATTCATGTTACTTGTTACATTACTTCTAGCCTGTGTCATATTGCTATGTGCTTATGTAATTTATGTAATTATGTGTAATACCTCCCATATTGATGGATTGATGTATACCTGTTTTAAGGGTGAGCCCCTTCAGAAACCCGCTAATCTGATTTGATTTCCCCTTTCCTTTGGTGTTTTCATCTCCCTTCTGAGATGTCAGGGAGGACACGGTCACCTCTTTTTCATGGTATTTTCATTCCCTTTTTGAGCAGTCTGGGAGCGTGTGACCACCTCCTTTTTATGATGTTTTCACTTTTTTGAGCAGTCAGGGAAGGGTGATCACCTTCTTTTTTTGGGTTCTCACCTCCTTGAGAAGGCAGGGAGGTCATGACCACCCTATGTTCTAAATCAAAAGAAAGGGGGGAGATGTTATGGGCCAGAACTTGAAACAAGGTGCTAATGCTTATGTACTTAGTTCACACTTTTAAAGGAGTTCACACATTAGTTCACACATTCGCGCCTTTAGAGAGCATGTATAAGGAGGCGTTTACAAGCTCACAGAAAGACAAGCCCACTCTTGGAGACAAAGACACTCATTCGAGATTCCCCTTTTGTGCTGGCTGGAGATTTGGAGGGAGCTCTTGGAACTAAGGAAAGAGACAGGCCTCTACTAAAACTAATCGGGCCCTAGGAAAAGAGACAAGACTTTGAAGGAGAAAATAAAGGATTTGGATGTTAACTCCTGGCTGCATTTGGGGTGATTATACTGAACTGAAATTAAGGCTGCCTCCAGAAGCTCCCCAAGAAACCTGCTCCCAGAGAAGATTAATCTTTAGAGAAGAACATTACAGTTTTCTGTTCTCTGTCCCTGAGGCTCCTCCCTTTCCTCCTCAGTCCCACACAGAGGTATTCTGGCTCCATGCAGGGTGGCCGGGCCCTTTGCCTTTCTCCTGGGCTCCCTGAGTTCCCCTTCCCGGTACTGCAGCCTCCCTGAATCCACCTCCCGGTGTGTCCTCCCTCTTTCTCATGTTGTTTCCTCCTGGCCCCCCTTAATTTCACTGGAACTTCAGAGGACACTTTTGTGAGCCCAACTGTTCTAGGAGGTTTTAGGGTCCAGATTTTGAGGAGTCAGTTCCAGTGAGTTGCATTCTTAGGACATGAAATCCCAGAGAAATGAGGGCGTCCAAGACCCAAGAACACATTTACTCCTGTCCGGTGCAGCCCTGCTCGGCTCGGGGCAACGGGAGGTTGAGCTCTCCCTCTGTCCCCAGTCTTGGCTCCGACTCACCAGTAACATGGCCGTGGCGGGCGGCGGCTCCACATTCTTGAGCTCCTTGAGTTCGGGGAAAGGGAGAAACGTGCTCCGGCTTTTGGTGTCTCCTGTCCCGGAGGAACTGATGAGCCGTTTTTGCTTTGCCTTTAGGTCTGCACTTCAAGATTCTGGTTCAATTATCGCCATGTGGCCAACACGCTCTCTGTTTATAGAAGCGTCAAGAGACTCGGGATTCCTGACAGGTAAGATCCTCCAGAAGGAGTTGGAGCTTCCTTCTCTGTCTTAAAATGGGCAAAAAAGCCCCAGTTAGATGAAAATGTCAGTGTGGTGAGCACCCCCAGAGCTCTGGGAGGGGCCTGGGCAGGCTTCCTGCCACCTGGAAGCTCAGCAGCTCCCGTGGGGGTCTCCCCACAGCCACTGCCCTGCTCAGTCAGCTCCTGGGGCGCCCCAGTATGCTCTGTTGGGCACTCGGGCCTTTCGAGGTCTCCTCACCCTTACTCTCCGATCGGGCCGGCCCTGGCTCTTCCATGAGCAGCTCCCTCCATTCTCAGTCAGGCCTTCCCCTTGGGTATAAACGTGCATCAGTGTAAGCACACAGTGTGTGCAAGTGTGCAGAGTGTGTGCACATGTGAGTGTGCATGTATATGCATGTGTGAGCTTGTGTGTATGTGCAAGTGCACATGTGTGTACTGAATGCACACACGTGTGCACATGTGGGCGTGATGGGCGTGCACTGTGCTGAGTGTGTGCATGTGTGTGCTGAGTGTGTGTGAGTGTGCATGTGTGCACTGAGTTTGTGCACATGTACACAGTGTGGGTGTGCATTGTGTGTGTGCATATGTGCATGTGTGAGTGTGCACATGTGTACTGAGTATGTGTGCACGTGTGTACTGAGTGTGTGTGCACATGTGTACTGAGTGTGTGCGCATGTGTGTGTGTAACCCTTCTGCACACCTTTGTTCCGCGTCCTCCCCCGCCATTCTGTGCGCTCCTAAAGGCTGACGCCCATCCCTTGCCTCTTGTGGTCCCCATCATGCAGCCTGAGCGCGGCCCCAAGGAGCTCCTCGGTCCCTGGACACTGACCATGGCTCGTTCTATTGTTATCCTGTAGGGAATTTGTGGAACGTCACCTTGTCAAGTAGGAGTCATGGGGGGAAAGGGTTTTTTGCTATGTGCCCAGTGGGGGGGGGCAGCTCAGCACCCCCAGGATTCCCCCGACTCACCACCAGGTGCCCATGGCGACCTGGGGCTCTCCCTTGTCGTGCCTGATGCATGCTGGTGAGGGGAGCTTGGTCCACAGTAAAAGAGCAGGAGGGCACTTTGCAGATTTCCTTAATCTCTAGAAAGGCTATTTTAAAAATCATTCATTTTCTGTTTCCTTCAACAGTTTTTTTAAAATATTTATTCATTTTGAATTTAAATGCAAAAAGACCAGAAGAAAGTGCGTTTTCATGTCCGTAGCCCAGTGTGAGGAGAGGGTTCGGTGTAAGGTCACGGATCTCCGTCTCACTCTGCTTACGGTTTTTGGAAAAGTTGTCATAAATCCTCGCCGTTTTCTAGAACACCCACTTTTCTCTGCTTCCTCCTGGGTTTTCGTTTGTTCTCTGCATTGCCCCTGTTATCTTTTCTCTCCCTGCCCACCCCATGCCGGAGAAGGCCGCCATCGCACACACGCGCACGGCTGTGACTTGCGCTCAGACACGAGATCACGCTTGTGGCCCTTGGCGCTCTCTCGGGAGGCGGCCGCCATCTTTCTCCCTGACTCCTCCGCAGCCCAGGTGAGCATCTGGCTCACTCAGAACGGCCTCCCGCGCCCAGCTGTTCTCGGCACCGTGTGGCTGGCTCTGTGTGCGCATTCTCTCGGCTCAGCTCGTGGTGCTTTTTGTTGTTGTGTGCAAGTCCGCCATGTTGTTCTAGTCAGCCAGCTCATTATTTCTTATGCTACAGCAGTCTTCCGTCATGATCGCGTACACAGCTCATTCAGCCGTTCTTGGGGGGGACCGTAGAGCCCGGGAGCTGCTCTCGGGGGAGCCGTTTGTCGGGGACTGTAGAGCCCGGAGCCGCTCTCAGGGAGACCCAAGAGTAAGACTTGGGTTAAGCGTTTGGCCATAGACTCTCATCTGCTGGCCTTTGTGCATCATCGGTGGCTTCCACAAAACTCCTCCCAAATTCCCACTTCATATCTTATGCTGACCTGCAATATATCAGAAGCATGATGGGGAAAGTCATGCTGTGGAAGGGATGACTGTAGGCAGACATCTAAATCAATTAATTACCGGTGCAGACGCATCGGTATATTAACACAGTAATCATTTTGTATATTACATGTTAATAATATATTCATGTTGATATCACTATGTTATATTGACATGTTAATACATTATGATTATATCTATTGCTATATATCAGTAATGACAACATTTTAATAGGAGTAATGTGAAATATGATTTGTGAAAATGTTGATTACAGCTGGCTGATTCAGTGTCTTGAAGTTGGTCAATCAGTATTTATAAGTCATCGTCAGGCACTGTGCAAAGTGCCCCCAGGGGGCTCCATCTGATGAGAAGACCCCTTGCAGACAGACTCCGGATGGATTCGTTGAAAACAATCAATAGAGGGCTGGCCCTGGACTTCTGGGACATAGAAAGGCTTCCCGTGGAGTATGGAGGAAGCCAGGAGGCCCAGATGAGGAGGGAGAACATCAGTCATTTCATTTCAGTGCTTTTTTGTGAAATGGTTGTCATAGCTAGAAAAGATCTCTCCCCAAGCTACGCAGAAGTCCAGTGTTGATTGCATTGACACATCACGCTTTTTATTTTTCAGTCCCTCCCTTCAGTTCTGGAAAGATTTTTGTTAGAATTAGGCTAGTAAATTCCCATCTTCCCCAGTGTTTATCAGTTGCTCTTATAGATTGATTGGAAGCTGTTGGCATTTTGTATTTGTATCGCTTAAGCTCATTGAACACAACTTTTTCATTCAAGATTTGTAAAGATTATTTTATCTCCGTCTCTAAAACATGCCTGAAGATAGTTTCCATAGGTGATAAATCACCTGACCATGGAAGTTTTCCCAAACATTCATTTACCAAAATTCCCTCTTCTTAGTGCGCACTTTTTGAAAGTCACTCACTTTACTCCTCAAAGCCGAAACAAACAAAAGCCAACTTGGAAACCTCCCCTTGTGCTGCCTGTGAGCAGGGGCAGCTCCTGAGAGCGGCTGTTCCGTAGGCATGGGGGGGTTCACGCTTTTCCACTCCGGGCGGGCTTGGTGGTTTAGCTCCACACGGAGACCAGAGGGTGGTGGGGAAGATGTTAATAATGTAGCTTAGGTGGGAAAGTGTGTCATGATTCGGTTTGGCTTTTCAGAGAGCTCGTTATTTACCAGCACACCTGCTAAAGTGAGTTCGTAATTAATGTCAGTGACTAAAAAACAGCTCCTGCTGCATGTGGAGGGGCCAGGATGGCCCCACAAATGCCCCCACAAAGACCTCCCTGCAGTCAGCGTGCCATGTGTCTGGACAGTCTGCGTTTTCCCGGATGCCGCGTGGCTTAGGGTCCGTTTGGCCTCATTGCTGAGACGTGGGTCCGAGTCGAGATTTTGCATGGATAGACTGAGCTTCCTGCAGGGATGCGGCCCGCTCCCCTGTTCACTGGTCCTGCCAGGCTCCGGCCCTCAGAGGGCGGGATCCTGGGAAAGTGCTACAGGAGCTCGCTGCAGGCCTTGTGCTGCATGTGTCTTGTGCGTGTTTCTGGTCAGACTCGAAAGCCTTTTCTGAGGTGGTTTTTTCATTCTGTCTGCCTGCGCTGTCTGGCCGGATGTGAGCGTGATGGGTGGGACAGTAGTGAGTCAGGTCTGCCTCGGAGAACGTCACCACGGAGGATGGAGGACGCCGCCGCAGAGGACATCACCACGGAGGACGTCGTGGAGGACCCGGGAGAAGGAAGAGCCTGTCCGTGGGGCTGTCCATGGGGAGGCGCTGTCCGGGGTCCTTTAGGTTTTATTGGCAGGAGCAGTTGGCCTTCTTTGAGAATTCCTGCTCCAGTGAAGCAGCTTCCTTATAGAAGGGGGAAGATGTGTTTTTCATTATGAAAGGATAGTGTTTTATCCCTCTGTAGTACGAGTCAGAACAGCTGAAGAGATGACCTTCGAATTTGGCAGTCCTTACTTATTTCAAAAAAGAAATTTAGCCAATTTTCAAGAAAATCATGTTTCAGTTTAGAACTTTCCTGTATCTTGAACATATGCAGCAGAACATTTTCTACTTGAGCCGATCACATGCTTTGTTAATTTATTCTCTGTTTGGGCAGCTTAGTTTTATGGTTGAAGAATCGAACCGTTGCCCTCTTTTTTTTTTTTTTTAAATTTTTATTTTATTTTATAATTATAACTTTTTTTTTTTTTGACAGTACATATGCATGGTAATTTTTTACAACATTATCCCTTGCACTTACTTCTGTTCAGATTTTTTCCCTTCCTCCCCCAACCCCCTCCCCCAGATGGCAAGCAGTCTTATACATGTTAAATATATTACAGTATATTCTAGATACAATATATGTGTGTAGAACCGAATTTTTTGTTGCACAGGAAGAATTGGATTCAGAAGGTAAAAATAACAGTTTACACTCATTTCCCAGTGTCCCTTTTCTGGATGTAGCTGATTCTGTCCATCATTGATCAATTAATTGGAATTGGATTAGCTCTTCTCTATGTTGAAGATATTCATTTCCATCAGAATACATCCTCATACAGTATCATTGTTGAAGTGTATAATGATCTTCTGGTTCTGCTCGTTTCACTCACCATCAGTTGATGTAAGTCTCTCCAACCCTCTCTGTATTCCTCCTGTTGGTCATTTCTTACAGAACAATGATATTCCATAACCTTCATATACCATAATTTACCCAACCATTCTCCAACTGATGGACATTCATCCAATTATACTAATCAATTATACTAATCGTTTTCCTAATATTAAACCAGCCCTGCATTCCTGGTATGAATCCTACTTGGTCATAGTGTATTATCCTGGGGATGATTTTCTGAAGTCTATTTACTAATATCTTATTTAAGATTTTAGCATCAATATTCATTAAGGAAATTGGTCTATAGTTTTCTTTCTCAGTTTTCGATCTACCTGGTTTAGGTATCAGTACCATGTCTGTGTCATAGAAGGAATTTGGTAGGACTCCTTCAATCCCTATTTTTTCAAATAGTTTACATAGCATTGGAGTTAGTTGTTCTTTAAATGTTTGGTAGAATTCACATGTAAATCCATCTGGTCCTGGGGACTTTTTCTTAGGAAGTTGGTTAATAGCTTGGTCGATTTCTTTTTCTGAGATGGGACTATTTAGACTACTTACTTCTTCCTCTGTTCATCTGGGCAAGCTATATTTTTGAAGGTATTCTTCCATTTCATTTAAGTTATCGAATTTATCGGCATAAAGTTGAGCAAAGTAGCTCCTAACTATTGTTCTAATTTCCTCTTCATTAGTGGTGAGTTCACCCTTTTCATTTTCAAGACTAACAATTTGCTTTTTCTCTTTCCTTTTTTTAATCAGGTTTACTAAGGGTTTGTCTATTTTGTTGGTTTTTTCATAGAACCAACTCTTAGTTTTATGAATTAATTCAATAGTTTTTTTACTTTCAATTTTATTAATCTCACCTTTTATTTTTTGAATTTCAAGTTTTGTGTTTGTCTGGGGGTTTTTAATTTGTTCCTTTTCTAGCAATTTTAGTTGTAAGCCCAATTCGTTGGCCCTCTCTTTCTCTATTTTATGCAAGTAGGCCTGTAGAGATATAAAACTTCCCCTAATTACTGCTTTGGCTGTATCCCACACATTTTGGTATGATGTCTCATTATTGTCATTTTCTTGGGTGAAGTTATTAATTATGTCTATGATTTGCTGTTTCACCCAATCATTCTTTAGTATAAGATTATTTAGTTTCCAATTATTTTTTGGTCTATTTTCCCCTGGCTTTTTATTAAATGTAATTTTGATTGCATTGTGGTCTGAAAAGGATGCATTTACTATTTCTGCCTTACTGCATTTGATTTTGAGGTTTTTATGCCCTAGTATATGATCAATTTTTGTATAGGTTCCATGAACTGCTGAGAAGAAAGTATACTCCTTTCTGTCTCCATTTAGCTTTCGCCAAAGATCTATCATATCAAACTTTTCTAGTATTCTATTTACCTCTTTGACTTCTTTCTTATTTATTTTGTGGTTTGATTTATCTAATTCTGAGAGTGCAAGGTTGAGATCTCCCACTATTATAGTTTTGCTGTCTATTTCCTCTTGCAGGTCTCTTAATTTCTCTTTTAAGAATTTAGATGCTGCACCGCTTGGTGCATACATGTTTAATATTGATACTGCTTCACTATTGATGCTTCCCTTTAGCAGGATATAATGCCCTTCCTTATCTCTTTTAATTAGATCAATTTTTGTTTTTGCTTGATCTGAGATGAGGATGGCTACCCCTGCTTTTTTGGCTTCACCTGAAGCATAGTAGATTCTGCTCCACCCTTTTACTTTTATTCTGAATGTATCACCCTGTTTCAGGTGTGTTTCTGTAAACAACATATAGTAGGATTCTGACTTTTAATCCAGTCTGCTAACTGCTTCCTCTTTATGAGGGAGTTTACTCCATTCACATTTATGGTTAGAAGGACTAATTCTATATTGCTTGCCATCCTATTAACCCCTGCTTAGGCTTTTCCCCTTTCCTTCCCTCTTACCCTCCTACCCAGTATTAAACTTGTGAATAGCCCTCCCTTTTTAGGATCCCTCCCCCACCTTAAAGTTCCTCCCCTTATTTTACCCCTTTTCCTTACAATTTCTGTATTCTCTTCCCCTTAGCTTACTCCTCCCCTCTCACTTTTCAATGAAATGGAAGAAGTTTCACCATAAATCGAATATGTCTATTGATACACACTATGTTCATCTCCCTCCTTTCTTTCTCTCAGATATAATAGGTTACCTTTTCCTCTTCATGAGATGGAGTACCACCACTTTACCCTTTTTTATGATATAATTTCCTTTCCACCTCTAGTTTCTAAGACAAATTGTACATATGTTCTTTACATATTTTTTTGGCAGAAGTATAGTTCTCAAGATTTCTTTTTACCTTTTTAGAAATCTCTTGAGTTCTGTATTTGAAGATCAACCGTTGCCCTCTTTTAAGCCCGCTCGTGTTATCTATTGGCAATGACAGGTGCTCTTGAAAAAAGCCTGCTTCGGCCGCCACTCCGGGGCCATCTGCTCCCTGAAGAGGTTTTCCGAATTCTTTGAAGTTGTCTTAGGTCGTCGCCTCGACTGTTCACAGCTGATCGTTGGGTGGCTCTGCCGTAACCAGGCGCCGCATCCTACAGTAACTGGTGTCATTGTTCCCTTCACTCTGCATCGGCCACGTGAGCCTTCCCGGGTTTTCCTGAGGCTTGTCAGTTCTCCCAGCGCAAGAACATTCCGCCGCAGTCATACTCTATGACTTGCCTGGCCATTCCCCACCGGAGGGGCTTCCCCTTCGGGTCCAGTCCTTGGTCACCACAAACCAAGTTGCTGTAAATGCTGGTGCTCTTTCTTGGATCTCTGTGGGGTATTGAGTGTGGGCCCAAGTTAACAGCCTTTGGGAGTCGTTCCAGATTGCTCTAGGACAGATGGGTCACTTTGTGGTTCCCCCAGCCAACTGTAGGATCTGTTTCATCTTGGGGTGCTTAGGGGGCTCATCAGGGACTGAGGGGCAACCAGCTGACTGTCCTGGTTTTCTTCTCTGAGGTTCTTCTCTGTTTCCCCAGATGGAATTGGCCGTAGTCTCCCACCACCCTGGCACTTTCTGGGCAAGTGGATGGTCCGTGTGGGTGTTTGGTGGCTTCCATAGGTCTCGGGGCTCGGCCGTGGCTGCGGTTTCCTTTGGTTAAGCTTCTGAACGAATGATCATAGTGGGTCCCCTCTGCTTTTGCAGAAATTCATGAGGCGCTTACGAGAGTTAGAAATGTTTCCTCTGGAAGGTTTTGTTTTCCTCTTTGTGCCTCTCCCCGAGCCCCCCACTCTCAGGAGCTTCTGCTCCTTTTTTGTATGTTCTTCACCCTTTCTTTCCTCCTAATCCCCCCAGACAGTAGGCTCATCAAGGCAGGCACTCCGTGCTCTCCCGGTGGGCCAGCCCTGCGTCCTCGCGCCGCAGCCTTTGTGTGCCTTTGCTGAATGCACTGAAGTGAAGAGCCATGATAGTCCAGGCTCAATTTGGCGACTTTTTCAAACCACTACTTCAGGAAATGAAGTGTTCCCTGGGAGGCTTCAAATCCTGGGGCTAGACATATTTTCCCGAGTCCCAGCGTGCTGTCGCAGGAATGGCATTTCCTTAATGATCTGCAGTGTTGTAACGGTTCCTCTCTGTTTACGTCTTAGGTTCTAGTGTCTAGTGCGCTGGCAGTGGTACTGCCCTGCTTTGTGAGATCACTCATCTAAGG
This sequence comes from Sminthopsis crassicaudata, assembly GCF_048593235.1. Lineage (NCBI taxonomy): Eukaryota > Metazoa > Chordata > Mammalia > Dasyuromorphia > Dasyuridae > Sminthopsis > Sminthopsis crassicaudata. The sequence goes on along the minus strand of NC_133620.1, from coordinate 5,158,767 downwards.
AAGTGCTAAGGAACAGGTGCAAAGCCGTTGGAAATAAATGGCCTTGTGGTAGCAATCTGCATGATGAGGTCAGACAGCTGCCTGTAATCAGCTAAATGGGAGACTTTTCACGAGGGGAGTTTGGATTAAATGTAAAACTCTGTCTAGTTGAGAAAGACAGTAAATATATAAATTATAAACCATGGAGACCAAATTTCTCTCTTTTTAGACCATACAGTGTAAGCAAGATGCAAATCCCTGAAATGACCTCGAAAGTGCCTTGGGGTTTCTCGAGCCACAGGAACGAATGCCGTTGCTCCTCCGGCTGATCAAGGTGGCTTGGGTCTTTTTCTCTCCCGTGGGACGCGAGTTAGAATGATGCTCTTTGTCTATTCCAGTCACATCGTGCTGATGCTTGCGGACGACATGGCGTGCAACCCCAGAAACCCTAAGCCGGCCACTGTGTTTAGCCACAAGAACATGGAACTGAACGTTTATGGAGATGACGTGGAAGTCGATTATAGAAGCTACGAGGTGAGCGGCTTAACACGGAAAAGTGTCTTTAACTTTATTATCTGTTTAGTGAGAGTTCCCTTTGTCTTTTCACACGGCCTCCATTTTTAATTGCACTGATTGGACAGAGCCGGGTCACTGCCCACTCTCCCTCCGGCGCCCTACGGGGAGCCTGAGTGCTCTCGTTGTCTCAGGCTGCGGCCCAAGTGCAGTGCATCAGCATTTGATCTTAGCTTACGCAGTGATTTTCTCTGCATACCCAATGAACTTATACTGAAAGTAATCAATCAGTTCAAATGTTGAGACCAGATACATTTTATTTCCCCCGCGTTTTAGGGATTCTGGGAATCTGCTCCCCCTTTAAGAAGGGCGTTTTTCTAATATTTAGCCATACCAACCAGGGGGTGCCGTCTGGGATCTGGAACGGGTCATTCTCACTGGGAGGGGGCAGCTGATTATCTGCAGAGGATGAGGAGGAGACTGGGAAGCCTTCTGGGCTGTGTTGTGGTTCCGAGCTCAGCCTGCAGAATACGGGTGTCCAGGGCCCTTCTGGGGGCGCCCTTGGCCACGATGCCCCCGAGGTCTCCGGACCCCCTGTAGGGCGTCTCCTCTGTGGGGGCGTCTCCTCTCTGGGAGCCAAGGCCCGGTCCTGCAGCCGTGGCCCCGGGGAGGGGAGCCCTGTCTGCTCTCTCGGGCACGGTGACCTGACATCTGCCTCTCTTCAGAGCCCGGCTTTTGCTCCGGCTCTGCCCCGGCTTGGCTCCCCGAGCCCCCACGGGCAGTAAGCCGCCAGGTCCCGCTGTCCCTGACCTCATCCCCTTGTGTTCCGTCTCCCTCCCCTCATCCTTCCTGTGGCCTCGCTTTGGGGCCTTCTGGGCGCAGAGTTAGCTCAGCTCAGCTTGATGGTGCCTGGCCCCCGGTACAGCCAGGCCGACCGGCCCTACTCCTGCCCGCCTCATTTCTGGTCCCTTGGGGGGTAGACTCGCTGAGGGAGGGCCAGGGGTCCGTGCTGTCCTTGGCTCCTCCCACCTGCCCCTTCTTCTCTGGACTCTGAGCACATCTTGCCTGGAGCTCGAGCCCCCAGTCTCCACCTTCTCCTTCCCTCAGCCCCCAGGCTGGTGCGACCACGCAGCTCCCACCTTCGTGATGCTTCTGGGCGCCTCTGCGGGCCTGGGCTGGTGCCCCCCCTTTGTCCCTACTCACGTGCAGCTTTCGAGGCCCTGGTCCATCTGTGTCCCCCCGGGCAGGGGTCCTCCCCCTAAGGCTGTCACAAGGCCCCAGGTCTGTGACCAGGGAGACGGAGGGACCCGTTGTCCGTTTGTCTCCGTCTCCCTGTCACCTCGGGCTGTTTGACTCTGTGACTTCTCCCACCTTCGCTCCGTGCGGAAGCTTCCCTTGGAGCCCGACTGGGTCCAGCCGGGATCAGTCTGACATGGGGGAAGACTCTGATATGAGTCTCAGGTGAGCTGGTCTCCTGTGGGCCCCAAGCCTTAACTCCGCCCTTTTTCTAGAGCGCACAGTGAGCGGCACTTAAAGGCCCAAGTCTAAAAGTGACTGAAAGTAGGAGACTGAGCAGTCAGGGCCGGGCTTGTCGACGTTCCAGAACCGCGGAGGGGAGAGCCCGTTGGGCCGCTTTCTCTGGGCTGCAGACGGGCTAACTCCTGGCTTTTTCAGGTGACCGTGGAGAACTTTCTGCGCGTGCTGACGGGGAGGGTCCCCCCCAGCACCCCGCGGTCCAAGCGCCTCCTTTCTGACGACAGAAGCAACATCCTGATTTATATGACGGGTAGGTCAGGGGGTCGCCGGCCGTCTGAGCCTCTCGGGCGGGTCGTATTGAGCAGAAAGGGACTGGAAGTGGCTCCTTGTGCACCCTGGGCACATAATGGTGGGAATCTCCGCCCCTGAGCTGCCATGGCATTCGTGGCCTGTGGAGAGGGGATCCGGTCACCAGGAGGGGAAGCAGACGCTCCCGAGGCCTTTCCAAGGAGAGGCCGAGCCCCGATGCCAGCCCCGGGATAAACTCACCCAGTGGTGGCTGTGTCACCCAGCAGCAGCAGCTTACAGGAAGCTTCTGCCAGGACTCCTCAGGTGGAGGAGGGCTCGGGTTCGAGCACCCACTCCTTGTCGGGGCGAGGGGTCCTCCTTTCTGATAGCTGTGACTTGGAGGGGAGACGGGAAGGAACGCCTTTGATCCAAGGGAATTGGAGGCAGCTAGGGACCTTGGGGGTCCGCGACTTCCCCCTTCGCTCCCAGGAGCCTCGGCCTGCGAGTGTCCTGAATGGGCTGGCCGGAGTGGTCTGGATGGGGGGCAGCCGACGGGGAGGCTACGTGGGAGTCGGCCTTCCCTGTCACAGGTCTCAGCTTCTGGCCCAGGGAGCCCAGCTCTCCCCCCGGGGCCCACACCTCCCGCCAGGGCCTATTCCACTTGTGTACAGGCCTGGCCAGGCCACCTCTGGGGGCCGTGCCCTCCTGTGCCCCGGTCAGCCGGCTGAGCAGGCCTTTTAGGAGATGCTCGTGCTCTTCCTGCCCCTTTGGGCCTGCAGGCCTCGGGGCCCATTGCCTGGCATCCAGAGGAGCTGGAGGCGTGCAGTCTGCCCCTGTCCTAAAACGGGGCGCAGTCACTTTGGATTTGGGGCTCAGTGAGGGTGGTGCGTTTTGGTGTTGGCATTTCTTTGGTTTTGTTTTGCTTGGGGGCGTCTCCTCTGAAGTGAGCACTGCTGGGAGCTGAAGCGCACCAGGGGCCCAGCCCCCACCATGTTGGCCTGAGGCGGCCACAAGGGTGCCTGGAGCCCCTCACGTAGGGTGTCGTGGAGGGGATTCCCTGCTATCAAAAAGAATAAGTGTCATGTATCCACAGCTGCCCCCCATGCATGCCCATGGTGCCTCCTAATTGCCCTTTTTTCTTTTCTCCCAGGCCACGGGGGGAACGGCTTCCTGAAGTTCCAGGACTCTGAAGAGATCACCAACGTAGAACTCGCTGATGCCTTCGAACAAATGTGGCAGAAGAGGCGGTAAGAGAGCGCTCATTTTCTTAAGAGGAGTTGGGTGCAGTGTCATGGGAGCACGGGGCGGGAGTTCTTGGGGGGCTTGTCCCGGGCACAGGATGAAGGGGAGGCCCGGGGCCCTCCTCCTCACTGAGATCCTGTTAGACAGGGCAGTGAGCTCTTAATGACGTTCAGTCTGTTCGTGAGAAGTGCTCGTTGGTTCTGGGAGTTCTGGCAAGTGCTCGTCGGGGGGCCGAACAAAGCTGCCTGGGTCTTCTGCGGGGGGGTGAGAACCTTGGCCCAGGGAGAGCCCGGCCTCCCTTGGGAAAGGGCGCCCGGGGCTCTCCCCGTGCTTCCCCACCCGGCTGCTCCTCCAGAACCTGTCGCGTCGTCCATGCGCCTGGCCTTCGGCCGGGGGCTGCTTTCTTGGCCCTCCGCCCATGGGACAGGTGTTGGGGAAGGGGGGCTCTCTTTGGCCGCTGTCCCGGGGAGGCCTCCCTTGGCGCGCTCACTGATGGGCTCCCGTCGTCTTTCAGCTACCACGAAATGCTGTTCATCATCGACACTTGCCAGGGGGCGTCCATGTATGAGCGCTTCTACTCCCCCAACGTCATGGCGCTGGCCAGCAGCCAAGTGGGCGAGGACTCCCTCTCGGTGAGTCCCGGCGGGCGCCCTCCGGGCTCGGGGCCGTCCCGGGCGCAGCAGGGCGCTCATGCGTCTTCTCCCCCTCGCAGCACCAGCCTGACCTCGCCATCGGCGTCCACCTCATGGACAGGTACACCTTCTATGTCCTGGAGTTTCTGGAGGAGATCCACCCGGCCAGCCAGGCCAACATGAATGACCTCGTGAGTCCGTCCTCCCCTCCCGGTGGGGGGCGCGGCCGATGGGGCTCACTTCGCACTCGGGGGCTGTCGTGGACGCTGCGTGGGAGGCGGGAGTGTGGCCCCTTGGACCTGGGAAACCTCAGTCTTGAAAACTGGGTCTGTTCTTATTCCTCTCCCCCCCCCCCCCTCCAATGTGTACATTTTCCCGTCCCCTCCGTGACCAAGCAGGGCCTTCTTTCCCACGTAGACGCAGGTTCAGCCAAACTGGCCGAAGAAGCCTGGCTTCGTATCTGGGCCCGGGGCCCCTCACTCTTTCAGTTTGGGGGAGAAAGCCGCGAGCGCCCCGTTGCTCGCCCTGCCCACCGCCTCTGGGCACGGGCTGGGGGGAGTTTTTGGCTGCTTTTGTTCGGGCAATGCTTGCGCTTGTGAGCGGGGGGTGCCCGTGCACTCTGGGTTTTCTCTGGGATCTTCCCGTGTTTTCTGCACGTGTACGGTGGATCCTTCCGGTAACCCTCCAGTTACTGATTTCCGTAACTTCCCTAAAAAACAGCGGGCATCGCTTTATTCCGGGACGAGCTGTTGAGGGCCCGGCTGCAGTGAAGAAATCTACAAGGGTTCTGAAGTGCCAGCGGCAGGCCTATGGGGGGGGAGGGCTGAGGGGCACGAACCCAGGGGCTTTCAGTCCAAGCTGGGAGATTAGGGAAGGTCTTCCTGGGTGGAAACTCGGGTAAAGGGCCTACTGGGTGCTGCTTCCCGGGGGGGGGGGTGGATGGGGCCTGGGAAGAGGTTCTTGGCTTTGGGGGAGGCCCTTGGAGTGGCTATCGGGGCCATTTCCTGGCGTGCCAGAGAGGCAAGCCTGACTTCCTCAGGGGAGCTCTGTTCTCCCAGGGATGCTCCAGGTAAAGGGCTGTTTTTCTGGGTGAAGAGCAAGTTCATTGATAGGTGTGTTGACTGAATTTTTAGGGGGGAAAGAAGCACCTCCTGGCCATCTTTGGTCTGAGGCTGGAAGACTCTGGTGAAGATGCCTGGGGGGGGGGCTCAGGAAAGATGTGAAAGTGCCCGGGAGGGGAGAGGGCCCTGGAATGGTCCCAGGCAGGGCCTCCAGGCCAGCTTGGGCCACAGGAGGAGTTGGCGGCTTGGGGGACTGTGATGTTCTCCTCCCTAAATTATAGTCATTGTCTGGGAGCAGGTTTCTTGGGGGGCTTTGGGGGCAGCCTCGGCTTCAGTTCACTTTAATCACCTCAAATGCCGCCAGGAGTTAAAGTCCAGGTCCTTTATTTTCTCCTTCAAAGTCTCGAATCTGGGGCCCGGTGAGGCCCCCGTCTCTCTCCCTGGTTCGAGAGCTCTCTCTGAACGGCTCCGAACCAAAGGTTTGTCCCTCGGCCTCCAGCCGGGCAGCCTCTGGTCCTCCCCGCGTCTCCAGGCAGCACAAGGTGGAGGTGGGAATGACTCCCCGGGGCTTGTGGGTTTCTGGCCTCCGACTTGCGAATCTCCCCCCGAATCCTGGCTCTGATCTTCTCTCAGCCGGGCTTGTCCTCTATAGGCTCTTAAAGGGGTGCGCTCTGGGCAGAGCGTTCCAGCACCACGCGAAATTAGCCCGGCCGCCGGGCGCCTCGTCCCCGGGCGCCTCGTCCCCGGGCGCCTCGTCCCCGGGCGCCTCGTCCCCGGGCGCCTCGTTCCCGGCCGCGCTCACCGCCCGCCTTTCGCAGTTCCAGGTGTGCCCCAAGAGCCTGTGCGTCTCCACGCCCGGACATCGGACCGACCTTTTCCAGAGAAAGCCTCACCACGTCCTGATCACGGATTTCTTCGGGAGCGTGAGGAAGGTGGAGCTCACCACGGAGACGGTGGCGCTGAAGCCGGACCTGGGCTCCCTGGGGTACAGGTAACCGCGTGACCCCAGGGATAGCCCTCCGCGCGTTGGGACTCTGCTGGGCTGCAGGGTCCCCGCCTCATGTCCCACATGCCGGGCAAGGCCTCGCGGGATGGAGTCGGAGGGCTGTGGGCGCGGAGGGCACCTTGGGCAGCGGCTTACACGGGAGGAGGTGGGGCGAGGCAGGACCCGGGCGTTGGCAGTGCCCGAGACAGAGAGGGCGCCCCGAAGGGGGGGGGGCAGGCCGCCTGTGCAGTCTGGCAGCGGCCGCTCCCCAGGACCGCCCTTCCGTGCTCTTCCTCCCTGGGGCAGCCGGGGCAATGGCCCGGAAAGTTTGTGTTGCAAATGCGCCTGCGCCAGGAATCCAGGGACCCCGCGCCGGGACGGGAAGGCTGGGGTATTCTGGGGTTTTCTGGGTCCGCGTTTTGAGTCGTGGCGCCCCCTGGTGTTCCTGAGGGAAAGGTCCCTCCGAAGCCGCCTTACCTGGGGACTCGTGAGCGCACTTGGTGCCCGGTCAGCCCCGCCCCCGCCCTCTCACCCCCATTGCCGCCTTTGCCGCGTCTGCGCACTTCCCTGGGGTTGGCCGGACCCGGGCTCGAGGCGGGGGTGGAACAGGCCCGTCACAGGCACAGGGGGGAGCGAGCGGCCGGCGGGGCCAGGAGTGCCGAGCACCGAGCAAGGCCCGGGGAGGAGGGGCGGCTTTCGGGCCTGGGGTCGGGGTGGGTGGGGAGGAGGGGGCTCTTCAGAAATCCTTCCCGAGCACCGGCCCGGCGGCCCCTTCCCTCCGGGGGAGGCCGTGGAGAGAGACGGCCGGGCCGTCACCAGGGGCTTTCGGTCACGGCCAGTCCGTGGAGGCCGACCCGCTGCCCCAGTCATCCTCGGGCGGGGCTTTCCTTCCGGGCTGGGGTGGGGGATGGGAGTGTAGGAGAGGCAGCCATTGTCTGCCCTGAGAGATGGGGCGCCCTCGCACGTGCCCCGAGGCTCCGAGTGGGGGTGCGGGAGGTGCCGCCTCCTCTGCCTGAGCCCTGGGGCCAATGTGGAGCCGATTCCAGGACGATCCCTGGCGGGCTCCTGCCTTAAGAGGAGGAAGAAAAGCTGCTCTTCCTTCGGCACCTCGGAACCCCGGGCTGGCTCCTTCCATGGGGAAGCCTCTCCCTCCTGGGGGCCCTTCCCCCCCCTGGACGGTGGGCGGGACGTGGGGCCGAGGGCGGGTCCTGTTCTTCAGCTCGGCCTGAGCCGAGGCTGCCTCCCCGCAGTCTCAGTGGGAGGGAGTGATGTATGCACAACACGGGACTCGGTGTAGAAAGTGTCCCAGTGGCTCCTCCCGTGCTTCTGCTCTTGTCACTTCTCGTTGTTCCTGAAAAGCCTGTTTGTGTCCGTGGGAGCACGTGCACAGAGGCCTCCAGCGCCCGAGTCAGCCCTGACAGGACTGGAAAAAGTGAATGAAGGCGGGAAGCCCGAGGCCCGGGTTACAGAGCGCCCTGGGGCAAGGCCGGCCAGGGGAGGGCGCTCTGGAGACGGGTTCTCGGCCATGAGAGCGGAGACGACCCACCGTCCTCTGTCCAGAAGAGAAAACGTTGGAAATCTGGACGTTACCGTGAAACGTGGCTAACGAGACGCAGAGGAATGGGGCCGGAGAAGCTGCGCCAGCGAGTTCTGTCTGCTCGAGACGCGGGGCCTGTGGGGGGGCTCCTCGGGCCTGCGGGGGCTCCTCGGGCCTGCGGGGGCTCCTCGGGCCTGTGGGGGCTCCTCGGGCCTGCAGGGGCTCCTTGGGGCTACGGGGGCTCCTCGGGCCTGCGGGGGGCTCCTCGGGGCTTGGGGGGGGCTCCTCGGGCCTGCGGGGGGCTCCTCGGGGCTGCGGGGGGCTCCTCGGGGCCTGCGGGGGGCTCCTCGGGGCCTGCGGGGGCTCCTCGGGCCTGTGGGGGCTCCTCGGGCCTGCAGGGGCTCCTTGGGGCTACGGGGGCTCCTCGGGCCTGCGGGGGGCTCCTCGGGGCCTGCGGGGGCTCCTCGGGGCTGCGGGGGGGGGGGGGGCTCCTCGGGGCTGCGGGGGGCTCCTCGGGCCTGCGGGGGGCTCCTCGGGGCCTGCGGGGGCTCCTCGGGGCTGCGGGGGGGGGGGGGGGGGCTCCTCGGGGCTGCGGGGGGCTCCTCGGGCCTGCGGGGGCTCCTCGGGCCTGCGGGGGCTCCTCGGGCCTGCGGGGGCTCCTCGGGGCTACGGGGGCTCCTTGGGCCTGCGGGGGGCTCCTCGGGGCCTGCGGGGGGCTCCTCGGGGCTGCGGGGGCTCCTCGGGGCTGCAGGGGGGGGGCTCCTCGGGGCTGCGGGGGCTCCTCGGGGCTGCGGGGGGGGGGGCTCCTCGGGCCTGCGGGGGGCTCCTCGGGGCTGCGGGGGGCTCCTCGGGGCTGCGGGGGCTCCTCGGGGCTGCGGGGGGGGGGGGCTCCTCGGGGCCTGCGGGGGGCTCCTCGGGCCTGCGGGGGCTCCTCGGGGCTGCGGGGGCTCCTCGGGGCTGCGGGGGGGGGGCTCCTCGGGCCTGCGGGGGGCTCCTCGGGGCTGCGGGGGCTCCTCGGGGCTGCGGGGGGCTCCTCGGGGCTGCGGGGGGGGGGGGGGGGCTCCTCGGGCCTGCGGGGGGCTCCTCGGGGCTGCGGGCACAGGGAGGCTGGCTTAGGGCAGGGCTCCCTGAATTGGGAGGTGGGGACCTGCCCGGGCGGCAGCCGGATGCAGTCACCCCGGGGCTCCTTAGCCGGGCAGGCCCCAGAAATCTCCAGACAGGCTCCTCTGGCCAGCAGATGGCGGCAGCGTTCTGCTTTTGCCCAGCTGGAGCAGGGCCTTTTGGTGGTGCGTTAGCCAGAGGCCTGACGGGAGAGCGACCCACCGGGAGGGTCCTCGGCCCGGCCTGTAGAAAGGGTGGGTTCTGCTCCGCGCCTGCCGGGTCGCCTTCAGAAAACCCGGCCCACCGAACTTAACTTAGAGCAGCTTGTTTAAGGGGGAGAGCAAGGAGCAGGAGGAGGCTCGCTGCCCGTTAAAAGGAGTTTTTCATTTGAGCAGAGACCTCCTTTCCTGGTCATCTTCCAGCTTCTCTGACAGGACAGAGAAGGTGCAGAGGCAGGAGACGTTCTCCCCAGCCCTGGCATAGCCCTGGCATAGCCCTGGCAAGGGTCCGAGGGGAAGGCTTACCATTTGTCCGTGAGTGAAGTAGGCTTGGGCTCCCAGACCTGTGTGCTGCCCCGAGGCCTCCCAAGTCACCATTTCACCACGGCCCGTGCTGGCCATCCCTTCTCTCCCCCAGCAGACTCCTTGGGACGGGGCGCTTCCTGGGGAGCACGGGCTGCCTGTCTTCTTCTGGCTTGTCCTCCAGCACTCAGCATGGCTCTGAGCCCCATGGGCTCATAATCAATGGTTAACCGCCCAAAATGCGGTTTGTCCCCCCTTGCAGAAATGGGCCTGTTGCCGAAAGCAAAGGCTGAGGTGCCCCTCAGCTGGGAGCCTGCCACGTGGGCCGCTCATTTCACCTCTTCCAGAGGAGCCGATGTTCGTTTTGGGGGCCCCTCAGGGGAACTTTTCTGGTCGGCACCAGCCCTTTGGCCAGTAGTCATGAAGCCCCCCAACTGCTGGGGTCTGACAGGGTCTTGTTCCGAAGATGCCCATGAGGAGACTGTATGGATCAGAACCCGGGCCAACATTCAGACATGAAAATCAAACAGATCTATGGAGGATGTCCGATCTAGGGGGGAAGGATAGGGGTTGTCCAGTGGGCTTCCCATGTGCCTCAGGGCTTGGGGGGTGACCCAGCCCCTGCTAGATAACCCTGACGATGGCTCCGCTGTGCCCTTCGGTAACCCTGACGATGGCTCCGCTGTGCCCTTTGGTAACCCTGACGATGGCTCCGCTTGCCCTTCGGTAACCCTGACGATGGCTCCGCTGTGCCCTTTGGTAACCCTGACGATGGCTCCGCTTGCCCTTCGGTAACCCTGACGATGGCTCCGCTGTGCCCTTCGGTAACCCTGAGGATGGCGCCACTGTGCCCGTTGCCTCCTCCAGAGCTGTCTGCACAAAGGACTGATGGGATTGGATTCCAGGGCCTCTTGGTGTGGACTAGATTTTTATTCTTGTCACCCTGGCGGGGGGGGGGGGGGGGGGGGGGGGCTTCCCCGCTACATGTACTCTATTCTGGTTTGTGCAAAACTTCATTTTATTCAGTGTGGCCTCGGACGGACATTATTGCCCACTCCGTCCTAGGTGTAGTGTGGACTTCTGGGACACAAGCACAAAGAGCTACAGTCTGTTTGCTGTGAGTTTTTATGCAAGGCCAGGGAGGCCGTTCAGTGACTGTGCAAAGGCCACTTATTGATGCTTGAGATTTGTAGTGGGGTCACAAGGGCACAGAGATAGAGGGGAGCCCCCCCCCCGGTTTTACAAATGAAACCGAGGTAAAAAGGTAACATAGACGTAAGAATCATCTGAATGAAAAACAGACATTTGGTTCACGTTACATAAATATCGTGCTCATAATTTAAGAACAAGGGCCGCCTCTGCCGGGCACTGATGAGAGAAATGTAAATGCATTTTATATTGAATTAGATTTAAAATACAAAATTTACGAGTGTGAACTACATCCTGGTCTTCAGGAAGCCTGCATTCTGCTACGGTTGCACCTTGTAGACGAGGGGCTGGGGAAGGGAATTTTTTGGTGGATCAGGAATAGCGATGGGACCCTAGGGCCCGATGAAGGACTGGCGGGGGGCCGGGATGGGGAGGATAGCCCCATCCGAGCGTAGTCCAGGTGGGCAGAGGGGCCACTGTGGGCCCGTGTCCTTGCAGGCCAGACCATGGCTCTGACCCCTGCTGGACGGCAGGAAACTGGCTGTGGCTTTGAGGGACCTTTGTAGCAGTATGCTGAGCTCCCACAAGATGGCGCTGCTTTTCCACGTGAGAAGCCAGGGTGGTGCTCCTGCTCCGGGTGATGGGCCTTCCTCGGAAGCCGGCTCGGTGCCAGTCTGTGCTGGGCACTAAGCCCTGGGGCATGAGCGCAGGCGGCCCCCCTCCTGAAGGAACCGCCATTCTGTTTGCTTCTAGTGCAGGTAGAGATAGGGCAGTGGCTGGAGATGGACACAGGCCACAGACGTGGGATGGTCCCTGCCAGCGGCCCGGGAGCTAGGGAGAATCCCCCCTTGGCCCCCTCCCCCCCCCAGCCTGTGCCTGAGTTTGAGGGAAGCCGGGATTGCCGAGAAGCCCAGGAGCAGCCATGGGAAGACTGAGCTCGGAGGGGCCTGACAGGTAGATGGGAGCCAGGCCATGGAGGGCTTTGGGCATGAAGCTGTCTCGGGGGAGCCCCCCCCCGTATGTGCTGAGCAGTGCCTGGTGCTGGCCTTTGTGGAAACTGGATTCAAGCCGGGAGAGCCTTGGCCCCAGGAGCAGGGTTCAGGGGTTTTGTGGTAGCCACGAGGGCCTGAACTAGGAGGGGCCCAGGGCAAAGCCCCTTCCGCTGTGGGTCAAGACCCCCCATGGGGTTGGGGCGGAGAAATCTGGACCTAGGGAAAGATCGACATCCCGCGAAATTTAATTTTCAGGTAAAAAACGAACAAGCGCACCCGCCGTTAGTGCAAAGTTGCTTTGTCCGCGAGGAATGGCTAAACCATAGGGATCCCAGCAGGGTTTACGACACTTAGGGCTCCTTGTCATAGATGTTCGCCGGCGCTCCGCCTGGCCCTGACCCAGAGGTTCCGCGGCCGGGAAGGGCTTTTCCCCGCCTGCTGCCCGCGCGCTGAGGCGGGCCGGGGTCGGGGGGCCTCCGCCCGGGCCGCTCCAGCAGCCCGTGCTCGCAGAAGCGTGCAGACGCGGGGCCTCGAGCCCTCGGCTGGTGAGTGACGTCCGTCTGCAGGGCGGCTGCCAGCCCGGCGGCGGATGGGAGGAGGGCAGCCCAGCGGAGCTGCAGTGAATCCCAGCCTTGAAGACGGACCGTGGGCCCGAGGCCTCTGCAGCGGCCTTTGTCCCCCTCTCCCACAGTCCGAGGCACAGCCCGGGACCCTGCCCTCCATTAATGGCACTGAGGGGAGGGGCACCCAAGTGCCCGGGCCAGGGTCATGGGGAATTAATCAGAAGGTCAAAGGTGGAAGGGGCCGAGAGCTACCAAACCCTCCTGCAAAGCCTGCCTTCCAGAAAGATCCGTGTTTCCATAGCAACCTCAATCTGCGAAAGAGCCAAAGAGGTCCGGAAGGGCTGCAAGAGACACTTAAACAAGATGGAAGCCGGAGGCTGATTCCTGGTGACTCTGGAGGGCGGGGAAGGCTCTCGAAGGGGAAAAGAGCTTTTTCGGGGCTGACCACGTGTGTGCCTGGCTGGAACTTTCCTGCCCTGGGCCTCCCCCACCTTGGAGGGGCGTGGCTCCACTCCCCGACTTCCCGGACCCCCTGTGGGGGGGGGGCAGGGCCTGCACTAAAGGCGGGCCCTGCGCCACCTGGCGGCCCGCTGTGCAGGGTGTGCTGAGGGATGCTCTCCCGCGGTCCCTCAGCCCCCGCCTCCTCCCCGCCTGCCAGGGGGCGCTCTGGGTGGGCGCTCCTTCCGAGACCCGGCCTGAGAGCCGCGGGCCTGGGCGGTTTGGCCTGGTGCAGTTGACGCAGAGCCCGGGCTCCTTGGGGCTCCTGGAGATGGGCTCCAACAGCCGCGGGCCGCGGAGGGGCTGGGTCGCGGGGGCGGGGCGACACTCTGGCCTGGGTCACGTGACTGTCACTGCAGGCCCTTACTGAAAAAGGGGGTCAGATGGGGCGTCCTGGGTAGAGGCGGAGCCCGGAGGCTTGAAGGAGCGGGATTTTAGAAGCCGGGGCCCCTTCTGTGCGGACTGAGCCTTCAGGGACGCTCGGGCCTTGGGCCTGGTGCGCTCCCGGGTACATAGGAGGGCTTTGATAAGCTAATCCGCCTCCGTCTCCTTTTACCGAGCGCTCTGTTCGAAGTTCTGGGGGGGTAGAAAATCTTCCTCCGGGCTGCCTAATGCAACCCCCCGTCCTTGGAAAGCCGCCCAAGCCGTGTCCTCCCTTCTCCGTGGGCCCGGCCTCAGGGCCGGCTGCGTCTGCTGTTTTTCCATGGAATTGGACAAAAGTAGTCCCTGAAAAAGGAAAAAAGCCGCTGTTTCCTAACATTCGGCTAAGTGAGCTAGGGGCGGATGGTCTTCACTTTGGAGAAGACCACCGAGATAACTAGGGCCCGGGCGGACCATTTCATGTTGAGATTTCCGCTTCCCCAGAAAAAGATCATTTAACTGCCGCAGAGGGGACACGGACTCAGTGAAGATCCTGCGCGCTCCTTTGGAGGCTCGCCACAGCGGGGTTCCAGACAGGGCAGATTCTGTGGTGGCCCCCCCCCCCCCCCCGGGAATCTGCAGTCAGACGCCGGGGTGGGCCCCCCTCCCCCTGGGAGTCCGCAGTCAGACGCCGGGGTGGCCCCCCTCCCCCTGGGAGTCCGCAGTCGGACGCCGGGGTGGGCCCCCTCCCCCTGGGAGTCCGCAGTCGGACGCGGGGGCGGGCCCCCTCCCCCTGGGAGTCCGCAGTCGGACGCGGGGGCGGGCCCCCCTCCCCCTGGGAGTCCGCAGTCAGACGCCGGGGTGGGCCCCCTCCCCCTGGGAGTCTGCAGTCGGACGCCGGGGTGGCCCCCTTCCCCCTGGGAGTCCGCAGTCGGACGCCGGGGTGGCCCCCCTCCCCCTGGGAGTCCGCAGTCAGACGCCGGGGTGGGCCCCCCTCCCCCTGGGAGTCCGCAGTCAGACGCCGGGGTGGCCCCCCTCCCCCTGGGAGTCCGCAGTCGGACGCCGGGGTGGGCCCCCTCCCCCTGGGAGTCCGCAGTCGGACGCCGGGGTGGGCCCCCTCCCCCTGGGAGTCCGCAGTCGGACGCCGGGGTGGCCCCCCTCCCCCTGGGAGTCCGCAGTCGGACGCCGGGGTGGGCCCCCTCCCCCTGGGAGTCCGCAGTCGGACGCCGGGGTGGGCCTGCCACCGGCCTTTCCGCCTGGTTCTTCCTCCTTCCAAATGCCGCCGAGACCCTTCCGCGCCCGCTCCCGACCACGCTCTCTCAGCTCTCCTCAGCGGTCCCCCATCTTCGCTTACCCTGCCGTCTGTTGGATGAGATGGACCCGGAGGAGGGGAGCAGGCTTTGCCTCTGAGGGGATCCTGCCTCTTTAGTGTGTCGTCCTGCTGGGGTGGCGGTAACACTTGGCACCCAGTGGCTCAAACAGGCGCAGCGTAAGCAGGGAGGGACTTGGAAGAGGAGCTGGGGCCATAGAGAACCGGAGGGATACAAAGTTGGATTTTCCCCTCTGCTACTGACTTTCTTTCCAAGAGGTCTGATAAACACGGAATTTTAAAAGTGAAGGTAGCTTGAGCCCTGGGCTTAAATGTGAATTTAATAATCAGTAGCAGTGAAAAGTTAGACTAGGGGGCCGCTAGGGGGCGCAGTGTACAGAGCACCAGCCTTGAAGTCAGGAGGACCCGAGTTCAAATGTGGCCTCAGACACTGAACACTTCCTGGCTGTGTGACCCTGGGCAAGTCACTTAACCCCAGCCTCAGAAAAACAAACAAAAAAACCCCAAAAAAACAAAAACAAAAAGTCAGACTTAACTTTGCATGTTCTAACAGTAGCATTTGATTCGTTGGAGCAGTCACTTTATTTTTATTTTCTTTTTTCCTCTCAGTCACCTCAAATGCCAAAAGGACGAGGAACTGACGGAACCGCTGAACTACGCCGAACAGCTTCCCGTGGCTCAGATCATTCACCAGGTTTGCCTTGTTTTTCCTTTTTAACTCTGCGGCAGCGTCGTTTTGCTTGGGTTACAAAGCCCGGGAGCTGAGGCTTGGGGCCTGCTTGCCTCCGTTAGGTCCCAGCGGCCCCATTCAGAGCATTGCAGCAAACCCCGCCCAGATTCTCAGTCTGTAAACCCCAGGGGCCCAAATGGTTCTGTGTTTATTACTAAACAGCAAAACGGAATTTCTAAAAACTTTCATTGGGGCCCTTGGGCTTACGCTTGTGAAATGACAAGGAAAAGTGGCCCAGAGCGTCATCGGGGGTGATTTCTCTGTGCCCCCCCCCCCCCCCAGAACGGGACTGAGCGCTGAGGGCGATCTCTCCTCTCCAGTTGGAGAGAACTTGCCCTGTCCTTGAGCAGGGCCCCGCCCAGCCTGACGGGTAATCATTTTCAATGCTCCGCTGCCTCTCTCTCCATCCCCTCCGTCCCCCTCCCCCCCTCCGTCCCCCTCCCCCCTGCGTCCCCCTCTCCCTCCTCCACTCCCCCTCTCCCTCCTCCACCCCCCTCGCCCGTCCCCCTCCCCCCTGCGTCCCCCTCTCCCTCTTCCACCCCCCTCCCCCCTCCCCCCTCCGTCCCCCTCTCCCTCCTCCACCCTCCTCGCCCCTCCGTCCCCCTCTCCCTCCTCCATCCCCCTCCCCCCTCCGTCCCCCTCTCCCTCCTCCGTCCCCCTCCCCCCTCCCTCCCCTCTCTTCCCTCCGTTCCCCTTCCCTGCTTGGAGGCCTGGCCCATGATGGCTCCAAGCCCGGCTTCCGCCCGGCCGGCCACGTTCTCCTCCCGCTCCCGCGCTCGCCATTCAGGCGATGTTTGGGGACTGTCGTAGGGAGACAGATGGGAGAAGAAATGATGGTTTTCACCATAATTAAATTTCACAATTACTTCACAGACATTCATTTTAAAATCAAACCGCCGAGCTCCTCCTCAATGGCTCAAACTCCGCAGTGACTGAGAGCCGGCACTTTTGCGTGGAAAGTGCCCGTTCTTGTTTCTGTGCTGGGGACTGTCCCGCCGCGTGTTTGTCTATTTATGGGCTCATTTCCCTTTAATCTGTTCCGATAAAGAGGAGATTGCCTTTGCTCAGCGGTTCCGGATTTTCATTAGGTAGGAGCAGGTAGGGATGAAAAAGCCCGGCGGGGCGGGGCGAGAGCGGGTGGGCCCCCTTCGGGCGCTGGCCCCTCCCCAGCCCTCCTGGCCGGCCCTGGCCCCTCCCCACGCCCTCCTGGCCGGCCCTGGTGCTGGGCCGTTCCCTTGTGGTTCTAGGCCTGGTCAGAATTTTAGTTCTTGCCTCCGGGTTTGTCAAATCGGAAATGGCTCGGCTCATCTGCGGCCATAATTGGGCGCCTCCTCCTTCTCCCCTCCCCCCCTCGGGGTACCACGCCCTGCTTTGATGCTTCACTTCTTACCGGAAAGACTGAGGGGGGGGGCGGCCTCTCCCTTCACGCTGCTTTCTCCTTGACCTTTGTTTAACCCCTCCACGAAGCCCTGGGGTAGTTTGATGGGGGCCCTTACCCGTGAATGAATTGAGCTAGAATTGTCATTAAAAAGCTTTGCCATCTTCATTGCTCGGGCGCCCCTGCTGGTGAACCAGTACCCCTCCGCTAGTTCATTTACTTTATCCCAGCGTTTCCTTGCCGGACCTGCGCCTGCCTAATTCTTCAGCACTGACAACTGCAAAACCTTCGTCCCAACCCCCCCCGCCCCCCCAGGCAGATTGACCAATACACGCTGCAAGTGGAAAACATCAGTTGAGGACCCTCTGCATCCACGTCCAGACACTTGTTCTGCTGCACAAAAAGAGCGGGACTCTGAAGCGGTGGACAAGGAGCCCGAGAAGGGAACCCGAAAGGCGGGCGGACGAAAACGGGGGGATTAGAATTCCCTGCGTGCTTCCTGGGGTCCCCCAGAGTTCCCCCCCCCCCCAGTGTGGAGCTGCCTTGGTTGTGCGAGGGCTCTGCCAGTGTCCTGCCGCCCCGCTAGATCTGGGCAGGTGGGTGTGGAGGGCCAGAGGTAAGAATCCCTCCAGGGCTTGAGTGTGACCGCAGCGGCTCACCAGAGCCCCCTTTTCTTACGGAGAGGGCAGAGGCTGCTTCAGAACCTAGCCGCCCTCTGCGGCAAGGGCAAACCCTGGAGCCCGGCCCAGGAGAAGGAGCCCCGGGGCCACTGAGGGGACAGGTACTGGAGACCGCGGCGGGAGCACTCTGCCGGGTCCCAGTAAATCCACCGCTCCACCAGGTGGGCTCCCGCGGGTCCGCAGGTGACCTCGAAGGCATTTTTCTCCGCTCTCATGTCTTCTAGTCCGGATGCTCGGTGCGCACGCTCACCTCCTAGCCCTTTGGGTAGGAGTCCCCCGCGGATGCATCCGAACCTCTCGGCTTTAAGGGTGGGACTTTTTTCTCAGAGATCACGTGTCCATTTGGGACTTGGAGCCAAACTTCTTGGCAGTTTTCCTCTCAGTTCTGGTTAAAGAACGTCTTTGTTGGGGGGGGGGAGGGGGGCATTGAATATTGGGCTGTTCACTTTGATTCTTCCTGATTCTGTCAGGTCGCATTGATTTATTTTTCTGTTTTTTGTTCTTTGTTTCTTTTAAACAAGTAGCGAGTAGTTTTGCTAACAGCCTTGCCGATAGTAGCTGCGTTAGGTCTGGACTCCCCTTCCGTGCTCCTTAAAAAACTCCCCCCAGATTCTGTCTGTTTCTCTCCTGCTGCTGCTGAAATGCCGCTTCCCTGGCGCCGGCGCGTCTCTTTTCTCCTCTTTGGGCTATTTGTGATTTCGTGGATTGCCACGTTTCACTGATTGACAGCCGGGGACGAGGGGCGGGATCTTCGGAAGTTCTCCACAGCTTATCGAGCATCTGCGCTGTGGACCAGTCCTGGACCACGGTTTTGATGGTGATCCCAAGTCCAGGTGCAAGGCCGGGCCGCCTCCGTGGCCCCAGGCCCCTGGGATTGGGCTGAAAAGGAAAGCGAAGAAAAAAGCCATTTGGGGAGCATTTGTCCCGGTCACCTGAAGGGCGCCCCTCTGTGACCCACATGACGCCCCCTCCCCCCACGGATTCCTGCGGCCTGAGGTTGTGGCCCGGATGGGGCCGGATTCAAATTGCGGTGAAGCGTCGGTGCCCGGCCAGGCGGCATCGGGGCTGTGAAGGACGCGGCGTCCTCCCTGCGCGCCCGCTTGTGGTGGGAGGCAGAATCGAACCAAGGCTTAGCTGCAAATCATATTTAGGAAAAGCAAATGACGCAAATGATGGTGTAAAAGCATTTATTAAGTGCTCACTGCATCCCGGGCCTGTGCTCAGCCTTGAACAGGTGCGGCAGCCCCCCCACCTCCGGGACAGCCGCGGACGGACCCCTGCAGGGCGCAGGAAGGCACTTGGGGGGGTCACAGGGCTGACCCCCCAGAGGGGCCCATTGAAGTTCTCCCGTCACCGGCCATGGGCTTGACGGGATGATTCTGGTTCTTCTCCTGGAGCTGAGAGCGCTGGGCCCTTGTGCCCCTTCACCCTCCTCTGCGCCCCGCGCTCCTGCCCCGCCTCTGGGGGGCGCTCTGGCGGGGATGGCTGTCTCCAGCCGCGGTTCCGGGAGGAGGAGCCAGGAGCTCTGTGAGGGAGTCCGGCCTCCCGGGGCTCCATTCAGGACAACTCTGTGCGGGCGCTTGACCCCCGCGGGACGTCGCTGATCCCTTGTCAAACCTGCCAGGCGGTTGTCACACATAACGGTCCCGGACAAAGGTCACACCAAGTCACCCAGAGGAGCCGAGCTGGTGAGCGGGCCTGGCCCTTCGGCCTCCGGGCGTGGCGGCAGAGGCGGCTCCCTCCGCTCGTCCCCTCCGGTCCCCTCCGCTCGCCCCCTCCGCTCACTCGCTCCCTCCGCTCGCCCCCTCCGCTCGCCCCCTCATCGCATCTGGACCTCTGCTTAACCCAGACTGGGGGTAAGTTGAAGGTCCCCCTCACCTCCTGCCGGCTGCACCGCTGGGAGAGGCAAAGCCGCCTTTGCGAACCCTCCCGGCGGTGCCTGCGGGACGTCTGCTCGCTGAGTCTCCTTTCTATAAAACCCATTTCAATGGCATTTTTATGTTCTATGTGTTTTATGAAAAGGCCTTATTGAAAATCTTGGACAATTTCCATCAGCCTCCCCGTAGCCTCGTTTCATCTGCAAACCCTCCGCCCCCCCCCCTTCCCTTGATTACGGCGCTGGGAGCCGCCCGGGACCTGTGGTGGGAGTTCGGGGGACGCGCCCCCCCCCCCCGTGGGGGCCAGGCCCTTCTCAGCGGGACGGAGCTGTGGCTTAGCTGCCCAGCGTTTAATCCGAACATCGGCCATTTCCATCACGGCCCCGGCTGCTCGGTTTGTCCCCATGTGGTCGGCTTTCCTTCTTGCTTTGTGCATCGTGGGGGGGGAGCTCCGCCCTGGCTCGCTCAGCCATTCTGGGGGAAGGGGCGGCCTCGAGGGCAGCGTGGTTGGCGTCCAATGGGAGCCGAGGCTGGGGGCGGAAGGCCCTGCAGAGGCCTTTGTGGAGAGAAGACCCACGCACGCGGGGGAGGGGGCCTCGCACACAGCCCTCCGACCCCAGGGCCCCCTGGCCTCTTAATGTGGCCTTTCTCACTTTCCAAAGGATGCATTAATGAAGCACCTCCTGTATGCTTTGGCGCCGGGCTAGGCTCTGCTCTCCAGGGCTCCCGGCGGAGCGGGGGAGAAGCAGCGCGTGTGCCCAGGCAAGGTGGCCGCGAGTGCTGGGACTCTTACAGGTGCTAAGTCACTGGCATGGGTGGAGACGAGGGTGGTCTCCTGCAGCCTGGTGCTTAGCGCTCTCTGGCAAACCTTGGAGGAGGACTCCTTTGAAGGAGCTTGCTCATTGGTCAGTGAGGAGCCTCCCACAAGCCCCTTCTCTGGGAGGATCTAGGAGCCGCAAGGCTGCCCGGGGACGCTGAGCTGGGGCGGCGTCTGGAAGGCGAGTCTAGGCTGGGAGAAGGACAAGACTTCCCGGAGAGCTTCCGGCAGCCCGAGGAGACTCGGAGCCAGGACGCAGGAGGAGGAGGGCTCGAGATCGGCCTTCGCTCTGGCTCCAGGAGCCTCCCGGGAAACCTGCTCCCAGAGGAGGATCGCGCCTGAGAGGCGGCGGGACGCTACGGACAGCAGCGGCCTAACGCAGCTCAGTGACGCACTCAGTGCCGAGCCACCAGAGCATCCGCGGAGGAGCCCCCGAGCCCGCACTCGGAGGCGCGCTCAGGCTCATCCCCCCCTCCCCCCGCTGGCTGGAGGCTGACGCGGCAGAGGACGAGGGCAGGAGCTCCCGGAGCCAAGGAGAGAGGGGCCTCTAACAGACTGACCGGCCTGGGGAAGGGACAGGACTGTGAAGGAGACAAGACGGGACGCGCACTTTCACTCCCGGCTGCATTTGGGCGATTATTGAACTGCACTGAAGCGAAGGCGACCGCGACCCCGTTTGGCGCCCAGCCTCGGGGCTCCGGGGTGAGGAGCCTCCCACGCCTTCTCCCGCGAGGGGGCTCTCCCGGCGGTGGGGGCCCCAAGGCCGTCCCCCCCCCAGGGCTGCCCCCTCTCGGGGCCGGTCCCCGAGGAGCCTCCACCGTTCCCTCCCCCGTGTCCTCGTCCCTCTGATGAGGGGAAGTGGTCTCGCTCCCCGCTCCAAACCCGGGATTGTGTGAGTCCTCCGGGGAGGACTCAGGGACGCTCCTGACCTCAGGCAGCAGATGCCGGGAGGGGGAGGAGCCGGACCTTTACAGCCGGACAGAGGACAAGGCCTGTGAGCGTGTGAAGGGACGACTGGCTCGCCAGGATTCAGCAGACCAAGACCAGAGAGGCCGACACGGGGAAGACGGGGCTGAGAAGGACGCCCTCGGCCCCGGTTCCATTGCTTTAGAAGGACCCCAGGTCCTGTCCGATGCCCCACGTTGGGGGAGCTGGGCCCGCTCTAGACGGGGTGCCGTCCAAAAGTCACCAAGACCGAGGGACCGCGCTCTTAGAGCAACCTCACAGCCCTCAGGCCTCCGGCCACTCCAAGTCGGCTTTTGGCCGCACATCTCGGGCTTCCTTCTCCGGACAGGCGGTTGTGGGGCGACGGGAGGAGCACGGCCGTCCCGGCAGAGGCGGACAAACGCCCGCAGACCCCTCGGGCCCCTTGGGCCCTCAGCCCGGCAGCGCTGGCCCCCACTCCGCCGTCTGGATCCGCGGCCCGGGGAGCGGAGCCGCTCGCTAGGAGTGGGGGAGCTTTGGCGGCCGTGGTGGGGCCCTGGCCCATTTCCCAGAGGGAGGACGAAGGGGGGTGGGTGCCCTTCCCCGAGGGGAGAGCCTGCCCGGCCCACTGGGCCCCATGCCGCCCCGGAGTCAGTCGCTTTGCTTTAACGTGGGCCCGGTTCCGAGCACTTTCCCCCTTGTGACGTGTTGTCGTTCTTTGCAGAAACCCAAGCAGAAGGACTGGCACCCGCCGGGAGGCTTCATCCTGGGGCTCTGGGCCCTCATCCTCATGGTGTTCTTCAAGACGTACGGCATCAAGCACATGAAGTATGTGTTCTAGGGGCCGGCCCCGGGGGCCCCGCCCGTGACCCCCTCGCGCTCGGGGCGGTGCTCTCGCCTCTGCCGCGGCCGTGGGTGGGTGGTCGGGCCTCCGATCGTGGTGTAAGACGCCACCTTTCCAGGGTGAGTCCTTCGGGTGTGTTAATAAATGTGAAACAGCCCCCCCAGACTGAGTGTTCTCTCGCCAGCACGAGGCCCGAGGTGCCATGGAGGTGCTGTGTGGCGCGGCGCCGGGCACAGGCCCTCCCCCGACCTCTGGCTCCTGGGCTCAGGGCGCTCTCCGTCGGGCACACGGCTTCCCCACCAGGGCCTGGGATTTCCCCGGTTTCGAATGGAACCAAACGTCGGGGTCCCAGAGGCTTCCGGAGAAGGGGGGGACCTCCCTCCCTCCGGTGTCTCCGGGATTCAGCACTGTGAGCTCGGCCCCTCCCAACCCGCCCCCTCCTCCCTGTCCCGTCGTCTCTCCCGCACTCGGGCTCTGCCATCCAGCCCCCTGGCCCCGGCCGTGCCCGAGACCCTCCCTCGAGGCTCGGGGTTGTCTCTGGCCGTCTCCGAGGCTCAGCTGAGGTCCCAGCCCCCCCGCGTCCTTGGGCCTCTCAGTCCCCAGGATGTCCAGAGCCAGCCCGGCCCGTGATTCTGGTCCCTCGGAGCCCGGCTCTGCCCTCCCGAGCAGAACCGGCCCCCACACGGGCCCTGACGATGGGCCCGGCCCTGAGCCCCCCGCCCCCTTCCCCCCCCCTGAGCCACCCTGGCTTCTCGGGCCTGTCGGGAGCGGAGCCAGATCAGCCCCATCAGCCGGGAGGAAGTATTGAGCCCCCCTGCTCCGGGCACTGCGCGGGGCACACAAGTCCGGTGGGCAAGCTTCGTGGGCGCCTGCCCTGTGCCAGGCCCCGCGCCCAGCTGAGGCAGCACGGGCCCTCAGAGCGTCCGGCCGAACCGGGACACGGCGAGCAAGCAGCGGCCCAGGAGACGTCCCCGAGAGAAAGGGGGTCCCGGGGCAGGGGCGCCGTTAGGGAGACGGGGGCGGGAAGCCCGGGACGCCCGCGGGGAGAGGAGCAGGGAGAGCGCCCCGGATGGCGGGACAGGCACAGCGGGCGCCCCTTTCGGGGGGCTCTGAGACTCCTTGGCCCCCCCAGGGCCAGGCTGGGCGCTCCCTCCCTCCCTCCCCACAGCGTCTTTCTCATCCACGAACGAGGACCAAACAAAACAGCTTCGTGAAAGGCAGATCTTTGTTTTAATTAAAGCTTTTATTTCCCAAGCCGGCCGTGGCCAGTTCTGCAGCATTGGCCCCGCCCCCCCCCATGAGCACCCCAACACTCCTTCCACATGGCGGCGACACGTGCCAGGGCCCGGGCTTGTGCACACGGTTGTGCCGGTACCGCCCGCTCCGGGCCACCGCTCACCGTAGACTGGCCAGACCTCCCCTCCCCGCGGGGCCGGTGCCTCCTAAACGGGCCTCGGGAGGCTGGAGGCCGCAGACCTTCCCCTCTCTCCCGGCCCCTCGAGCCCCCTCCCCTCGGCCCGAGGCCCAGTGAAAACGTGTGGGCCCCAGGCTGGGCCCTGGGCAGGAGGCAGAAGAGAGGAGGATGGCCTCTGCCCTGGAGGCTGCTGAGAGGAGGCCCCCACGGCCTCCTCCGCCTCCCTCCCTCTGCTCCTCCGCCCCAGAAGCCTGCCCATCTCTGCTATCAGCCCTCCCATCTGGTGCTCCCTTCTCAGCGCTCCTCCTCCTCCACCTCCCTGCTGACTGCTTCTTCCTGCCGAGCCTCCCGTCTCTGTGTTCTCTCTCGGTTCTCCTACTGACCCCCCATGCTTACTCCAGACGCTGCCCCTGTGGCCTCCCGAGCCTCCGTCCTCCCAACCCCGGCTGCTCCTGAGCCTCTGGCTGCTCCCCGAGCCTCCGTCCTCCCAACCCTGGCTGCTCCCCAGCCTCCGTCCTCCCAACCCCGGCTGCTCCCGAGCCTCCGTCCTCCCAACCCCGGCTGCCCCCCAGCCTCCGTCCTCCCAACCCCGGCTGCTCCCGAGCCTCTGTCCTCCCAACCCCGGCTGCCCCCGAGCCTCCGTCCTTGAGCCTCTGCCCCCCCACTTCTCTCGCTCTGTCACCTCCTGGGTTCCCACGGCTCCCTGACCCCTCGGACCCTGCGGCCTCCTTGCCGGCCCCAGGACCCCTGGTCTCTCCAAATTCTGTCCAGAACAGAAGGGGGCTCTGGACTCCCAGCAGGCAGCCCCGCCCTTCTTGCAGGCTCTGGGCTCCCAGCTCCTCCCTCCTTCTCTCCCACTTCATTCCTGCCTCCCCGGCCCGGCTTCCTTCCCATGGGGAATCCTTGGCGTGCTTCCTCGCACCCAAGACCCCTTGAGCCTTTGAGCACAGGGCCCAGCACACGGATGCCCAGAACTCCCTCGGATCCAGTGAGGGTTTTCTTAGCAAAGACACAGGAGCGGTTCGCCTTCTCGAGCTCCTTTTGCAGATGGGGAGACTGAGGCAAACAGCGTTTGAGGCCGCATTAGCCCTCGGGTCTTCCTGACCGCGGCCGCACCACGTGCCTGCCCTGGCCCACGGCGCTCAATAAGCGTCTGCTTGCTGGCTTGGGCCCTTGCGTTCTAGGGAGAAGGGAAAACCCCCTCTTGGAGCCCAGAAGGCCAGGACTTGATTCTTGGGAGCTACTCTTAGTAGCGCTCGGACCCTGGATAAGTCACTTCTCTGAATCTCACTTAGCGTGAGGCACCTGCTGCCGGGGCCAGTCGGCCCCCAGCTGGGATTCTGAGACCCCGCCACGTACCCGGGAAGGTTTCTGGGACCTGGAAGAACCGGGGTGTGTCTCCCGGGGTAAGGGACGCTCTGGGTAAGCGCCCCAGGAGCAGCGGGAGGAAGGCGCCCGCCAGGCCGGAGGCGCGTAAAGCACGGAGGTGGGAGGTTTGAGTCCACAGGGAGCGCGAGCCCCTGGCGAGCTGATCGCGGTCCCGGGGGAGAGCCCGGAGCCCGGCGGGAGGGGCTCTTTGTAAATTCCAGCCCCAGTCACCAGGAAGCCACCCAAGTCCTGAGACTGGGTGCGCCCTGCTCCGCACGGGACTTCGTGTCACCGTGGCAGCTGGTGGAGGGGGGAGACCGGAGTCGGGGAGACCCGGGAGGAAGTCCGGGGGGAGGAGCTGGGCAGAGGCGGATGTGCTTGGGGAGGACAGGACACGGGAGAAGAACGGACCGAGTCCCTGAGCTGTGAGCTGTTGCCTGGCCAGGAGGCAGGTGGCCTTTCTGCTGCCTTTTTTCCTTGGCACTTTCCAAGGACAGGAGAGTGTTGGGGAAGGGAGTGGCTGAGCGCTCGCAGGGCTCCTGGGGGGAGACAGCCGCCTTTCAGCGCTGAGATGCTGTCACTCTGGGTAATTCTGGTCTAGAGCTGCCCTTCGTTGGCATCACACTGAGGAGGGCGAGGGGGAGCCCGTGGGAAATGGCAGAGCACAGGGAAGTGTCTGAGGTAAACTGGGCAGCGGCCGACAGAGGCGCCCCCTCCATGCCCCACGCCATGGCCCAGCTGCTGTCGGGAACAGCCCCCGAGCCTGGTGGGGGAGTGCCGCCGGGAAGGAGGCGTCAGCAGCAGGCTCTACACCCGCGCCTTCCCAAGCCGGAGGGGCCACCGCCCAGCCTCCCCTTCTCCGCCTCGAAAAGAGCCAGTTCCCAGAAATCTTCCCAGGTATTTCCGAAACCTTCCCCTTCCCCATTTCTCGTGCACGCGCCCCCACACTGCTCTGCTCCCAGGCCCAGGCGTCTCCACCTGGAGAAGAGCTAGACGTACTTTTGTGCAGCTTTGGTCAGTTCGTGACGCTTTCCTCTCCTTCCCCTGATTCCCCCTCTCCCTCCCTCCCTTCTCTCCCTCCCTCCTCTCCCTCTCTCCTCTCCCTCCCTCCTCTCCCTCCCTCCCTCCTGTCCCTCCTTCCTCTCCCTCCCTCCTGTCCCTCCCTCCCTCCTCTCCCTCCCTTCCTCCTCTCCCTCCTGTCCCTCCTCTCCCTCCCTCCTCTCCCTCCCTCCTCTCCCTCCTCTCCTTCCTCTCCCTCCTCTCCCTCCCTCCTCTCCCTCCCTCCTCTTCCTCCCTCCTCTCCCTCCCTCCTCTCCCTCCCCTCCCTCCCTCCTCTCCCTCCCTCCTCTCCCTCCCTCCTCTCCCTCCCTCCTCTTCCTCCCTCCTCTCCCTCCCTCCTGTCCCTCCCTCCTCTCCCTCCTTGTTCAGGTGCACGTATTTCGGTCTGCCCTGTGCAGGGTGAGGTCCGAGGGCCGCCCCGCAGCCCTTTCCTCCTGGCTGGTGTAGACAGGCCCTTGTGCACGATTGAGACAGCTCGCTATGAGCATCCTTTCTCCTCTTCCCCAGCGTATTCCTCTGTATATTCTCTTTTCAGTCTTGCCGTACGATCAAGACTTAACAGAACCAGACCCAGTCCTTGCCTGACCTCAGACACTTACCAGCGAACCTAGGCAAGTCGCTTACATCACTTGCCTCAATTTCCACATCTGTAAAATGAGCTGCAGAAGGAAATGGAGAGATTCACTCCAGTATCTGAACAATAACACACGGATTTCTGCTGCGTGCCCACACCGTGCCCAGGACTTTCTAATCTTGGATCTTCACAGCCATCCTGTGACCTGGCACTTTTACAATCCCCATTTTCGGGTTGAAGAAGCTGAATTAGCAGCTGATGCCTGAGGTTAGATTTGGAGCCGGGTCTTCCTGACTCCAAGCCTCTACCCCCTGTGGTGCCCCTCGTTGCTCTGTTTGGTCCCTGATTTTCAGGGACTTGTTGCTGGACGTGATTCTGTGCCTCTTGGGCCAAACTGTTGATTCCCTTCCCAAGTCTCTCCTCTGTGGCTCTCATTTTTCATTTTTTTCCTTCCAGGGCTTTGGGGCTGCGACTTCAGGGAGAGGGGGAAGAACTCTAATTTAAAGATACAGAAAAGCCAGTGCGTACCCGCCTCTGCCTATACACACACGCTCTGAACAAGCCTGCATGTGACTTGTCAATACCCATCTGAGGCAGCTTGACTTCATGCTCCCTTTTCTTCCATATGAACGAGGTCTAAGAATATGTTCCGTGCTTTGGCCGCGTTCTCCCTTCAGTTCCCTTGCCGTCGGGTCCCTCGATGTTGCCGCCACCTGGCCCTTCAGCACAGCTTCCCCTGGGCACATTCTGTGATGTCCGGCTCAGCCCCTGGATGCCTTAGACTCAGCCGGAGTCAGGACAAGCAAAAGTCCCCGGTCTTTACTCTTGGCGGGAGAAGTGAAGGGAATGGACGCAGGATCTCCACCGCCTCCCTTTTCCTCGTCCAGCGCAAGAGTGACCCTGGCTTGTCTCGCTCCACCCCCTCATCCCTCCCACAATTCTCTGTGTTCACCAAAGAGCCAGCCCAGAATAGAGGGAAGGGCCATTTCCCAAGCATATGCTGATAGAGTATTGTCCAGTGGGTAATTAGCCTTAGTGCTCGGTTGTCTGATTGCAGTGCACCCACTTGGAGTTTCAGCCCTTTACACCTTTGATCCCGCCTCTCCACTTTTCCTGTCTTTGTTGTCCCTGGTGGGATTCCTGCAGCTTCCTTTGGGGCTCACGTGTTACTCGGGAAGGGGGGAAAGATTTTGCTTGTTTTCCCCCCAGGGCTTCCGGCCAACCTTTCATCGGCCCCTCTTCCCGCAGGCCTTTCCCCTTTTCTTCCTTGCATGCCTTTGCAGTGACTGTTTAGCTGGATATTTGGGAAAGCTTTTTCTAAAGCTGCTTTTGCTTCCATCCATTTCTTTCTGCTTTTTGAGGTGACGTCACTCACACCTTGGTCTTCCTCATTCAGAATGTGTGGAACTCATTTTGTCCTCTAACGCATTGCCGCCTCTGGCAGCCTCCTTTCTCTCTTTGGCAAGTAGGCGGCAGGTTTGGTCGCGGAGGGCTTGATTTCTACATTGCTTATATTTCTGCTGAAAATGACCCCAGCCCGTGCCAGTGCCGTATTTCTGATTCTGGGTTACTTGTTTAAATAGTCCAGGGTTGAGTAATTTGAAATGGACATTGCATCTTTTTTTTTCTTTATTTTCCCTCCTTCCTTTTCTATAATTTTGATGTTTTTTCTGAGTCTCTAAATAAGAAAATGCAAATCAAAACCACTTGCACCTGGGCAGCTGTCACACATGACCAAAAAATCAAAATAGTCCATGTTAGAGGGTTATGGAAAACCAGGCACAGGATACACGGCCGCTTGAGCTGGGAATTAGTCCAAACATTTCAATCAATTTGGAATTATTCAAAGGAGGTGAATAGAATCTGCATACCCTTTGGTTAGGGACCCCCCTTGCCATGGCATAAGCTTCAGGAAGTGGACAGGAAACAAAGGTCCCACCCAGTCCAGAGCGGTCTTCCAGTAGAGAATGTCTGTCCGTTAGGGGATGGCTGAGCATATTGTGATACGTTAATATGACGGATTATTACGGTACCATTAGGAACAGTAAGTATAAATAATTCATCGAAACACGATTTATATGAACTTGTGCAGAGTGGAGCAAACAACTGGGGAAACCGTAGACAGCAGGGATGGAAGCGGAGTGAACCACTCTCCCCCCCTCAATGGAAACGGATGGTTCTCTCAATGGTAATGGCCACGTTTATCCCTGGAGAGGAGAAGAGAAAAAGGCAGCCTTTCCTGCAGAGACGGGCCCTGGGCGTGGAGTACCACATGAGCTCCCGGATGTGGGTTTTGTTAAACCACGTCTTCTCAATTCTTTTGTCGGCTTCGCCCCCCAGGGCAGCTTGCTCCATTGATGTGGGGAAGGGGAGAGAGGGGCACTTGGAAATGAAGATTTCAAAACAAAAATAAAACTGGACCATCTAGAAGCGGCCTGATTTATAGGCCTCCATGCTTCCCACTGGATTTTGCCCCGGACAGACTTTGCACTGGCGGCCCCCGATATTAATGATGGCAGGGAATCCAAGCTGCTCTCCTTTTGTTCCCTCTTTCTCCGAGTCCGGTTCGATTTGGACAGAATTGGTGTCGGAATAATGCTGGAGGCCGGAAGGCTGCTCTAAGGCCCACAACCTGACCCTTTAAACATCATGCGCGAGGCGGGAGACTGGCCCTGGCGGCGGCGGCTGGGAAAACCAGGAGCCGGCCCTGAGACAGCGCTGGCCGAGGGAGGCCGCGGCTGCGGGCTCTGCCCCATCTCCGGGTTCTTTTACAGAGCGGGGCCTCGCGTCAGGAAGACCCAGCTCCAAGAATTCTCGGCGGCTTCTCTGGAAAATGGGGACCCCCCCTCCCGGGGTGCTGGGAGGGCCACACTCTCTCTGCGGCCTCAGGGCGCCGTCCTTGTCCTTAGTGCTGCTGGTGTCCAAGACCCCCGCAGTGCGTCCGAAGGCTTGTCCGGGCAGCTCCCCCCCCCCCCATCAAGGGGTCCCTTCCCACTTAGATTCATCCATGTCACGTGTGGGCTACGGGGCCTGCGGCTTTCCAGGGCCAGGGTGGGCAGCCGCCGGGCTCGGCCCCAAGCTCGGGCCCAGGCTGGCTCCCCCAGTGAGGGCCGGTGACCTGAAGCCGAAGCAAGCGCTGCTAAGCGCGCTGGGACGCTCGCTCTCAGTCCCGCGCTGCGCCAAGGCTGGGAACGCAGTGGGCGCGGAAGGCAGGTCCTGCCCCGGGCTCCCTTCGGAGGAGAAGCCTTAGAGAGAAGGCGGGGAGGGACGCGGAGGTGCCCGGGCAGGCGAGAGGAGAGGCAGGGTGCAGCCGCAGAGGATCTGGCGGTCTGGGCGGCTCCTTCATGGAGGCTCCTAGAAGAGCTGGCCAGTCGGAGCGGGGGAGCTTCCCCTGGGGCGGGAGGAGAGCCGGCAGGGCGAAGGAACAAGGAGCCCGTGCGTTAGCCGGGGATCCCGGGAGACCTGCCCAGGCTGAGTGCCGCCGTGGCGGCCGGGACACGGTCGGGAAGCCCCTGCCCGGCTCGGCCGCGCTCGGAGCTCTTCTCCCGGGGCGGGGCCCGTGGACTGACTCGGGACCGGGAGAACCGGCCCAAAGCTGCGGGGGGGGGGGGGGGGGGGGGGAACCTGGAGGGACGGGAACAAGGCTGGGCCCACGCTCAGGCCGCCCCTTCCCTTCCCTCCTTTGGCCTCTCCCGTGATCCAAGGCTCCTCTGCGTCCACCCGTTAGAGCCGGGGGCCTGTCCCGCTGGTGATAAAGTTCTTGGGGAGGAAAATGCCCCCCCCCCGCCCTTCCCCGCTCCCCCCTCCCCCCCGCCCATCCCCGCTCCCCCCCCTGCCCGTCCCCCCTCCCCCCCAGTCCCGTCCCGTCCCCTCCCCCTCCCCCTCCCCCCAGCACGGTACAGCCGGGACCGGTGGGAGATGGGGTCCCCGGAGGCCGTGGCGCTCCCTGCGCTGCTTGGAGCCGCCTTCAGAACTAAAGAGCTGGGGCCCAGCCTGAGGGCCACCGCCCGCATGGTCAGCACTCCCCGGCCCGCCCTGACAGGACCCGACCCTCTGGCTCAGACCCGCCCCCCCAGCCGGGCTGGACAGCAGAGCACTGGGAGCGGATGCCGGGCCGGGCGCCCCAGCGCCGAACTCTCGGCCGCCTTTCCCTCTCTGGGACCCAGGGGAGTGGGGGAAGTGGGACGAGAGGCTCCTCGCCTTCCCGGCTTCGTGGGGGAGACCGGCCTTTTCCCTCCCCCTCCGAGCCCTCGGGAGCCTGCGAGGACGGCAGCCTTTGTTTCCTTATTGCTTTTCACGCCGGGATGAGGGACGCTTGGGGGGTTCCCCCGATGCCAGAGCCTCCCAGAGGACAGACAGCCTGGCGCATGTGAGTGCTCTGGAGGAGGATGCCCGAGGCCGGCGGGCAGGGGCGGGACACGGCGGGCAGGGGGCGGGACAGAGATACCCGGACACGCCCGCACCAGACAAGAAAGGCCCCGCCCTTCTCCCGGGAGCCCTGGGGAAGTTCTCCAGCTCTGCCCTGTAAAAGCTGATGGGTCTGTGCAGGAGCACACGGAGACAGGAGCCCGCCCACGGCCCGCGCCCGGGCGCCCAT
Organism: Sminthopsis crassicaudata; assembly: GCF_048593235.1. Lineage (NCBI taxonomy): Eukaryota > Metazoa > Chordata > Mammalia > Dasyuromorphia > Dasyuridae > Sminthopsis > Sminthopsis crassicaudata. Next base: position 5,128,278 of record NC_133620.1, on the reverse strand, counting down.
GGATCTACAAACAGGGACGTGCCCACGGACTCGCCGCGCCCATGGGTATGTGGGGCTACGTGTGACGCCCAGGGGCACGCAAGAGGGACTTGCGGCTCGAATCCGGATTCCAAGACTACCGGCCACGTGATGCTGGGCCAGCCCTGGCCCCTGGGGACGGTCCTCGAAGTCCTGCCTGTGTCGCTGTCTGCGTGGAAAGGAATCACCCGAGCCGACAACACCGCAGACCCTTCTGGGAACCGAGACTGCCGGTGGCTCTGAACCCCTGCAGGCCGCGCCCTTCCGAGGCTTAGAGCTCCTTCCTCCTGCTCAGGCCCCGACTTCCTAGAGGCACACTCGCGCGTCCCCGGAGCTCCAGGAGGGGCCGGAGCCACGATCCCGGGAGAGAACCGAGCTTCCGTCTCCGACTGTGGCCTCGGAGAGTCCCGCTCTGAGCCGTGGTCTCGCTGCCTGCAGTTGGAGCAAAGGGCCCCTATTTCTTCGAATCCCTCAGCAAGCAGGAGGGTGTGAAGAGAGCCAGCCTGGCCTAGAGCGGCCGAGGGGCCCAGCGCCTGCTCCGGGAGCGGGGCCTCCTCCGGGCGGCACTGAGGATGGACCCGGCGCGCCCCCAGGCAGCGATCCGGGCCCGAGAGCTCAGAGGGCGTGGCCCTGCACGGGACCGTCCTGGACCCGTTTCCCTGCACTAGGGCAGCCTCGGCTGCCGGCCGGCTCCTCCCGGGGCCAGATTTGTGCAGGCGCCCCTTATTATTGAGGAAACGCAATAGCTTTGTACGTTCGGGCGGCCATATTGTCACCTGATGGGCCTGGATGGACTTGGAGGCGGGAAGCTGCGCCCGGGGATTTCAGGTGGGGCTGGAACCGTGATTTCCTCACTCCAAGCAGGATTCTCTTCTATGGGCCCTTTGGAGCGACGACGGATTCTGCTGGTGATTCCGGTTCCCGCCCCAGAGGCCGAGTGCCGGGTAGGGCCACACAGCGCGGCGCGGAAATGGCCCGAGCTCGGATTGTCCGCCTGGCGCGGGCCGCGTCTGCGCTCGGAAAAGCGGAGGGTCGGAAGGCCCGGGCGGGATGGGCACAGGTGGAAGTGCCCGGAGCCGGAGCCGCTGCCGGGCTCGTGCCAGGGGGCGTTCCTCACAGGACTGGGCGCTCACCCAAGGACTCGGGGACTTTCTGCCCTCCAGAGTGGCTGGGAGGATGCTCTCCGGTCCCGCTGCTGCTTTGGAAGAGCCCTCTGGGAGTCCTCCCCAGTGGAACATCTCAAAGGGAGTCTGAGCGCTTCAGGAGCTAGTTGTGTTGTGATTCCCAGCCCCAGGAGGGGAAGGGCACCGAGGCGGCACTGAGAGCCCGAAAAGCTGGGATCCTCCTCTGACACTGGCTTTGTGGCCACGGCAAGTCACGTGCCTCTGGGAATCTCAGTGTCCTGCGGTGAAAGGCTACCCCAGCCCCTGCCTGGGATCTCCTTTCCTAAAGGAAATCCGCCACTTCAGGCTCCTCCTCTGCTCGGCAGCTCCTCCCACTCCCACTCCCTGCCCCCAGAAAGGCTGCATCTGGGGAAGAGGGACCATGTGTTACGTGAGCAGCACGCTGCCAGACCCAGAGTAAACAACAGATGGTCACGCTGACCCTAAATGCTAACCCTGACCCTGACCCTCACACATCCATCCATCCATCCATCCCTGACCCTCACACCATCCATCCATCCCTGACCCTCACACATCCATCCATCCCTGACCCTCACACATCCATCCATCCCTGACCCTCACACCATCCATCCATCCCTGACCCTCACACCATCCATCCATCCATCCATCCATCCTTCCATCCATCCATCCATCCATCCCTGACCCTCACACATCCATCCATCCCTGACCCTCACACCATCCATCCATCCCTGACCCTCACACATCCATCCATCCCTGACCCTCACACATCCATCCATCCCTGACCCTCACACCATCCATCCTTCCATCCATCCATCCATCCCTGACCCTCACACATCCATCCATCCCTGACCCTCACACCATCCATCCATCCCTGACCCTCACACCATCCATCCATCCATCCCTGACCCTCACACCATCCATCCCTGACCCTCACACCATCCATCCATCCCTGACCCTCACACATCCATCCATCCCTGACCCTCACACATCCATCCATCCCTGACCCTCACACCATCCATCCATCCATCCCTGACCCTCACACCATCCATCCCTGACCCTCACACCATCCATCCATCCCTGACCCTCACACATCCATCCATCCCTGACCCTCACACCATCCATCCATCCCTGACCCTCACACATCCATCCATCCCTGACCCTCACACCATCCATCCATCCCTGACCTTCACACATCCATCCATCCCTGACCCTCACACCATCCATCCCTGACCCTCACACCATCCATCCATCCATCCATCCCTGACCCTCACACCATCCATCCATCCCTGACCCTCACACATCCATCCATCCCTGACCCTCACACCATCCATCCATCCCTGACCCTCACACATCCATCCATCCCTGACCCTCACACCATCCATCCATCCCTGACCTTCACACATCCATCCATCCCTGACCCTCACACCATCCATCCCTGACCCTCACACCATCCATCCATCCATCCATCCCTGACCCTCACACCATCCATCCATCCCTGACCCTCACACATCCATCCATCCCTGACCCTCACACCATCCATCCATCCCTGACCCTCACACCATCCATCCATCCCTGACCCTCACACATCCATCCATCCCTGACCCTCACACCATCCATCCATCCCTGACCCTCACACCATCCATCCATCCCTGACCCTCACACCATCCATCCATCCTTCCATCCATCCATCCATCCCTGACCCTCACACCATCCATCCATCCATCCCTGACCCTCACACATCCATCCATCCCTGACCCTCACACCATCCATCCATCCCTGACCCTCACACCATCCATCCATCCCTGACCCTCACACCATCCATCCATCCATCCCTGACCCTCACACCATCCATCCCTGACCCTCACACATCCATCCATCCCTGACCCTCACACCATCCATCCATCCCTGACCCTCACACCATCCATCCATCCCTGACCCTCACACCATCCATCCCTGACCCTCACACATCCATCCATCCCTGACCCTCACACCATCCATCCATCCCTGACCCTCACACCATCCATCCCTGACCCTCACACCATCCATCCATCCCTGACCCTCACACCATCCATCCATCCCTGACCCTCACACCATCCATCCATCCCTGACCCTCACACCATCCATCCATCCCTGACCCTCACACCATCCCTCCCTCCATTTCCCCCTCCATCCATCGATCTGCCTCCTATCCACGCATCCAAGGGGGGGATACCCCTTCCAGTACTTGCCCCACAGGCATGTTGTGAAGCTCAGAAGAGATCATGTCACGTGCTCCCCAAGTATTAAAGCAGCCTTTAAGTGTGATCAGGAATCGCTGCCCTCAAGACGTCGTCAACACGGAAAACCCGGGGACCAGTCCCAGTGAGACTCGGCCCGAGAGCTCACCTCTCACTTTTCAGAGGAGGAATCTAAGCCCCCAGAGAAGTGAAGGGATCTCAAGCTCGCCGTGAGCGGGGATTTGAACCCAGGACTTTGCCTGCAAATCAAATGCGTCTTACTACTGCCCATGGCATCTTGCTTTTAAGCTGTTGCTGTGGTGGACATGGCTCATTAATACAACTCAGAGCTCTGCCTTTACAGGAATGGAGTGTTTTAGACAGGATCTTCTTTGATTCCCACAAAGAAGCGAGAGGCGGGGGCTATCGTCATCCCAAGTCTACAGATGAGGGAACTGAGGCGGGTGCCCAGGCAATGTTTGAGATTGGGTTTATAGCCGGGTCTTTCTGATTCCCGACCCCGTGCTCTATCCATTTAGCAACAGGTGTGGCTTTTTAATGGCCAGAGAAGCTGTTTCAGCTCAAGCGTCAGACCAATGTTTCAAATGATGGGAAGGGTGGTCCACAGGCCTGTTTGACAAATAATGCTCATTTAGAGCCCCCGCTCGCCTGGCTCCAGGGGAGACGTGGGGAGGAACAGGGGCATGCGGCCTGGTCCTGTACAATTCTATCATCCCATTAAATATGGAGGGAGAGGAAATGGAACCATGGCGTTCCAGGAGGCAGTCAGGGCAGCTTTTAACGCGTTAGCCACAGTCACAATGAGATCACCTTGGTTTGCCCTACGATAGAATCGGATCGCTTTAGCATCTGCACAAACCCTCCCCGTGATTGCCAGAAAAGAACGGCATCTTCATCTCTGGGAGGGCAAGGGCAGAGGAATAGATGAGTTCCTGACAAGTCACGAGGCCCTGGGACTTCTGAACATTTTGGACGTGGTGGTTGGTAGAGCCTTTGGGTTCCGCTCTGCTAATAGACTGGTGACGTTTGTTTCTCTTTGGGAGAGCCTCTGACGCCTGGAAGGCCTTACCAGGAAGTGACTTTGGTTGTGGATGGATGGCCAACAACTGACCCAGCTAAGGAGCTTTCCAGCAAATGATTCTGGCTGGGGAGCCCCTCCCCCCAGGTCCCTCCCTCATTGCACACACCGGTTAGGCCGCTGGCAGGCTGAGCCAGATGGTTTCTTGCTGGTGTAGGCTAAGAGCACCAAGGTAGTAAATGCACTTGATCTATGGCTTGGAAGGCATCCGAGTAATCAGTGGGCAGCTGGGAAACCAAGGTAGGCTAGAAACTGTCATTGGTCAGGAAAAGGAAGGTTCAGGTGGTAGAGAAGCCCAGAAGGCCACGGGGGGGGGGGGAGACAGTGGAGGAGCCCTCCCATCTGCCGGTAGCAGTGCCAGGGAACCAAGGACTCCTGCAACTCTTATTGAGGGAAGCTGGCATGAAACCCACCTCCCTGGTGGAAATTTTCCGAGAAAAGGGTGATTTTTGCCCTCTCTTTTGCCACGGGGATTTTTAGCTCTAGGATCCCATCATAGGCTATTCTTTCTGGGAAGAGACAAGTTCTGGAGTGAAACCCCGGCTTAAGAAAATGATCCCAGTCTATTATCGGTTGCATGCAAAGGATAATTATGGAATGACAGAGTAAGCAAAGAAACACACAGCCACGTATCGCTGTAAAGGGAAGCCTTCCCAAACCATCATCGATTTTCATTGGAGACATAAAGGGTTGTGAAAAGCAAAGAACCACATAGCCAGAGTGTAGAAAAACCCAAGGCAACACTAGCCTCGTGTCAGTAGAAATCCCTTGAAAACTAAATACTGTAGATTTGCGTTAGGAAAGTCTGTGGAAATGTGCTATTTAAAAGCCACGTCCAGACTGGCCCAGGCTGCTGCCTTTGACAAATCCTACTCACACTGTTCAGAAAGATGGCAGAAGTCAGCTATTGGGTTAAGATACAATTCAAAAGGCAAAACACTCTCCCGAGATGTGACTGTCGAGCAATCAAGGGCCTTCTTTTCGTGGCTCATAAACCGTCATAAAAAGAAGAAACCCAAACTATTTTTAACAATGACGATGTCATCGAGATACAGGGATGGCATCCCAAGCTGCCTGGCTTGGAGGGGACAGTGTTTGGCTGCATAAAACTCTGGTAAATTGGTCGAAAAAAGAGAAAAGTGGGCTGCATTACTTGACAGTCACATCTCGTACATATTCATTCGTGGTAACCTCCGGAGAACTGGAACAGTTTTCATCTCGGGTCCCGCTAACTCTCTCACGTCGCCTGGCCCCGAGGGGAAGTGGAAGCCCCCGAAGCTTGATACTCTAGGTGACAGCAATTTCAGCTTTGTGCAGTCAGCCTTAGAACACCGGTTTGATCTCAGGGTGATTGATAGCAAGTGATTCCGGCTTCCAGTCTGGTTGGAAAAAGTGGATATTGAAGGCTCTGGCCCAGTTCTCAAAGACGCGCTTCTCCGTGATGAACCGGTGATGGCTCCCCTTCCGTCCCCGCTCGTGTGAGAGGTACATCGTGCACTCATCCGGCCCCAGAGGTTCGTAATAGTGGTAAGGTACTGAAGGGTGTTTGGGGTCCCTGTGAAAAGGAGAAAAAACCAGAAAAGAGAAAATAAGGGGCTGTGACGGATGGAAGAAGGCAGCTATCCTTAATAAGCAGACAAGCTCAGATAATTTCTCCCCCTAGTTAAACGAAATGTCAGCAACTGTCATGTTAGATATTGAAGCAGTAGGCATGTGGAGGCACTGCTCGCTTGTGAAGCGAACACGTTGGCAGCTGCTCAGCGGGGAGGGATTCGAGGGGCTCTTGGGCATCGTGGCTGCCACTGGGCAAGAGGGTGGGACTCTTACCAAGTGGGGAGCCATTGAGCTTGATTCATTTCAAGTCTCCGATGACCTGTCACGAAAAGGAGGCGTGGCGTGGAGGAAAGCGCAGACGGGAGATTTCGATCCTGAAGCTTGAAGACCTGGGCTCAGATCCCAGCTGGGAGACTTGGATTTTTGGCTTAACCAGACACCTGGTCTCCCTGGGCCTTGTGTCATTGTCTCTAACATAAGCGTGTTTGATCAGACCGGGTCTAGAGCCATGAGCGAGCATGGAGGCTTCCTTTGTTTGACTCCCTCTGACCCTCGACAGACGCTCGTGATTTAACATCACCCTTCCAGTTCTGCCGTACAGACTCGAGTCGTGGGAGGGGGCTGTGGTCCCCAAAGAATTAAAGTTATGGGTGGGCCCATGCAGTGCGTGTGGCCACAGGTCACAACATATTCGGGGGGAAATAGAGCAAAAATGGGTGGCGGGGTGAGTTCCGTGCATGGAAAAGGAAGTCGGTACGATGGCTTCCTTTGGCCAGTTCTCAGTTATCCTCCGTACAGGATGCTCCCATCCCACCGTGACTTAAGGTTTCTGTCAACAGGAGAAGGGGTATAAATGACATAATAAAAGCGCATGGCGAGAAAAGAGGAAGGTCAGCCATGTTGCAGGAGTAAAGGATGCCGCTGCATGGGAAGGAATCTAGAGTTAGGAACCCCCAGAGGAGGACTCACAGAGGGCATGAACCAGAACCCCGCAGGCTGAGGAGTTCTCGCCCACATTACTGCAGGGAGCACCCACGCCGGCGAGCTCCCAGAGAGTGCGCCAAAAGGCCCTGGAAGCGAGGACTGCTTTTATCCCCAACACTGGGCTCCGTTTTTGACATGCAGGAAGCACTTTGTGAGGGCTTGTTGACTCTCCAGCTAATTAGTTTCTGAAAATACGAACCTCAGAGTTATCTCCACTCCCCTTCTACTCATTCCAGCCACCCTGACTTCCCCGTTGTGCTCTGCCGTGATTACGAGGGCTGTGCTCCCCCGACTCGGTGGAGTGGAAAGCAGTTACAATTTTGATGGCACCCGTCTTTCCTCCCCCCCCTCCTCCTCGTCTTTCTCCCCTTCCTCCTCCTCCTCCCATCTAGCAGGCACTGTGCCAGGCACTTTACAACTATTATCTCACTTAATCCTCGCAGCAACCTAGGAGGTAGGTGCTACCATGAGTTCCCATTTTACACATGGAACAATTGAGGCTCCACAAATCCCAGGGTTCCCCAGCTAGTGTCTGAGGCTGCACTGGAACTTGGGTCATCCAAGCTAGCTCTCTATCCACTGGGTCACCCTCCCTCTGCCCTTGAATCAGTTTAAAAGCCTATTGGATGCTGGGAGCTTAGTCCAGTGCCTAGTATGTCTAGAAAGATGTTTGGTTGTTTAGTTGGATGTTGTCCTTCAGAATCAAAATGACCTGTTAGAGTGTGGTTACAGTGTGTCTGGCTGCGGTCACTGAGTGCTCCGCCACGGGTCGGACACAGAGGGTTCTCACTCTGCCACGGGTCAGACTCAGAGAGTTCCCATTTCTCCACGGGTCGGACACAGAGAGTTCCCGCTCTGCCACGGGTTGGACACAGAGTTCCCGCTCTGCCACGGGTCGGACACAGAGTTCCCGCTCTGCCACGGGTTGGACTCAGAGAGTTCCCATTTCTCCACGGGTCGGACACAGAGAGTTCCCGCTCTGCCACGGGTCAGACTCAGAGAGTTCCCGCTCTGCCACGGATCGGACACAGAGGGTTCTCACTCTGCTACAGGTCAGACTCAGAGAGTTCCCGCTCTGCCACGGGTCAGACTCAGAGAGTTCCCGCTCTGCCACGGATCAGACATAGAGAGTTCCCGCTCTGCCACGGGTCGGACTCAGAGAGTTCCCGCTCTGCCACGGGTCGGACTCAGAGAGTTCCCGCTCTGCCACGGATCGGACACAGAGGGTTCTCACTCTGCCACGGGTCGGACACAGAGTTCCCGCTCTGCCACGGGTCGGACTCAGAGAGTTCCCGCTCTGCCACGGGTCGGACACAGAGGGTTCTCACTCTGCCACGGGTCGGACACAGAGAGTTCCCGCTCTGCCCTGGGTTGGACACAGAGTTCCCTCTCTGCCACAGGTCAGACTCAGAGAGTTCCCATTTCTCCACGGGTCAGACACAGAGGGTTCTCACTCTGCCACGGGTCAGACACAGAGAGTTCCCGCTCTGCCACGGATCGGACACAGAGAGTTCCCGCTCTGCCACGGATCGGACACAGAGGGTTCTCACTCTGCCACGGGTCAGACTCAGAGAGTTCCCTCTTCTCCACGGGTCGGACACAGAGAGTTCCCTTTTCTCCACGGGTCGGACACAGAGGGTTCTCGCTCTGCTACAGGTCAGACTCAGAGAGTTCCCATTTCTCCACGGGTCGGACACAGAGGGTTCTCACTCTGCTACAGGTCAGACTCAGAGAGTTCCCTCTTCTCCACGGGTCGGACACAGAGAGTTCCCTTTTCTCCACGGGTCGGACACAGAGGGTTCTCACTCTGCTACAGGTCAGACTCAGAGAGTTCCCATTTCTCCACGGGTCGGACACAGAGAGTTCCCTTTTCTCCACGGGTCGGACACAGAGGGTTCTCACTCTGCCACAGGTCAGACTCAGAGAGTTCCCATTTCTCCACGGGTCGGACACAGAGGGTTCTCACTCTGCCACGGGTCAGACTCAGAGAGTTTCCATTTCTCCACGGGTCGGACACAGAGAGTTTCCGCTCTGCCGCGGGTCGGACACAGAGAGTTCCCGCTCTGCCACAGGTCAGACTCAGAGAGTTCCCATTTCTCCACGGGTCGGACACAGAGGGTTCTCACTCTGCCACGGGTCAGACTCAGAGAGTTCCCATTTCTCCACGGGTCGGACACAGAGAGTTCCCATTTCTCCACGGGTCGGACACAGAAAGTTCCCGCTCTGCCACAGGTCAGACTCAGAGAGTTCCCATTTCTCCACGGGTCGGACACAGAGGGTTCTCACTCTGCCACGGGTCAGACTCAGAGAGTTTCCATTTCTCCACGGGTCGGACACAGAAAGTTCCCGCTCTGCCACAGGTCAGACTCAGAGAGTTCCCATTTCTCCACGGGTCGGACACAGAGGGTTCTCACTCTGCCACGGGTCAGACTCAGAGAGTTTCCATTTCTCCACGGGTCGGACACAGAGAGTTTCCACTCTGCCGCGGGTCGGACACAGAAAGTTCCCGCTCTGCCACAGGTCAGACTCAGAGAGTTCCCATTTCTCCACGGGTCGGACACAGAGGGTTCTCACTCTGCCACGGGTCAGACTCAGAGAGTTCCCATTTCTCCACGGGTCGGACACAGAGAGTTCCCTTTTCTCCACGGGTCGGACACAGAGAGTTCCCATTTCTCCACGGGTCGGACACAGAGAGTTCCCGCTCTGCCACAGGTCAGACTCAGAGAGTTCCCATTTCTCCACGGGTCGGACACAGAGGGTTCTCACTCTGCCACGGGTCAGACTCAGAGAGTTCCCGCTCTGCCACGGATCGGACACAGAGGGTTCTCACTCTGCTACAGGTCAGACTCAGAGAGTTCCCGCTCTGCCACGGGTCAGACTCAGAGAGTTCCCGCTCTGCCACGGATCAGACATAGAGAGTTCCCGCTCTGCCACGGGTCGGACTCAGAGAGTTCCCGCTCTGCCACGGGTCGGACTCAGAGAGTTCCCGCTCTGCCACGGATCGGACACAGAGGGTTCTCACTCTGCCACGGGTCGGACTCAGAGAGTTCCCGCTCTGCCACGGATCGGACACAGAGGGTTCTCACTCTGCCACGGGTCGGACACAGAGTTCCCGCTCTGCCACGGGTCGGACTCAGAGAGTTCCCGCTCTGCCACGGGTCGGACACAGAGGGTTCTCACTCTGCCACGGGTCGGACACAGAGAGTTCCCGCTCTGCCCTGGGTTGGACACAGAGTTCCCTCTCTGCCACAGGTCAGACTCAGAGAGTTCCCATTTCTCCACGGGTCAGACACAGAGGGTTCTCACTCTGCCACGGGTCAGACACAGAGAGTTCCCGCTCTGCCACGGATCGGACACAGAGAGTTCCCGCTCTGCCACGGATCGGACACAGAGGGTTCTCACTCTGCCACGGGTCAGACTCAGAGAGTTCCCTCTTCTCCACGGGTCGGACACAGAGAGTTCCCTTTTCTCCACGGGTCGGACACAGAGGGTTCTCGCTCTGCTACAGGTCAGACTCAGAGAGTTCCCATTTCTCCACGGGTCGGACACAGAGGGTTCTCACTCTGCTACAGGTCAGACTCAGAGAGTTCCCTCTTCTCCACGGGTCGGACACAGAGAGTTCCCTTTTCTCCACGGGTCGGACACAGAGGGTTCTCACTCTGCTACAGGTCAGACTCAGAGAGTTCCCATTTCTCCACGGGTCGGACACAGAGAGTTCCCTTTTCTCCACGGGTCGGACACAGAGGGTTCTCACTCTGCCACAGGTCAGACTCAGAGAGTTCCCATTTCTCCACGGGTCGGACACAGAGGGTTCTCACTCTGCCACGGGTCAGACTCAGAGAGTTTCCATTTCTCCACGGGTCGGACACAGAGAGTTTCCGCTCTGCCGCGGGTCGGACACAGAGAGTTCCCGCTCTGCCACAGGTCAGACTCAGAGAGTTCCCATTTCTCCACGGGTCGGACACAGAGGGTTCTCACTCTGCCACGGGTCAGACTCAGAGAGTTCCCATTTCTCCACGGGTCGGACACAGAGAGTTCCCATTTCTCCACGGGTCGGACACAGAAAGTTCCCGCTCTGCCACAGGTCAGACTCAGAGAGTTCCCATTTCTCCACGGGTCGGACACAGAGGGTTCTCACTCTGCCACGGGTCAGACTCAGAGAGTTTCCATTTCTCCACGGGTCGGACACAGAAAGTTCCCGCTCTGCCACAGGTCAGACTCAGAGAGTTCCCATTTCTCCACGGGTCGGACACAGAGGGTTCTCACTCTGCCACGGGTCAGACTCAGAGAGTTTCCATTTCTCCACGGGTCGGACACAGAGAGTTTCCACTCTGCCGCGGGTCGGACACAGAAAGTTCCCGCTCTGCCACAGGTCAGACTCAGAGAGTTCCCATTTCTCCACGGGTCGGACACAGAGGGTTCTCACTCTGCCACGGGTCAGACTCAGAGAGTTCCCATTTCTCCACGGGTCGGACACAGAGAGTTCCCTTTTCTCCACGGGTCGGACACAGAGAGTTCCCATTTCTCCACGGGTCGGACACAGAGAGTTCCCGCTCTGCCACAGGTCAGACTCAGAGAGTTCCCATTTCTCCACGGGTCGGACACAGAGGGTTCTCACTCTGCCACGGGTCAGACTCAGAGAGTTCCCATTTCTCCACGGGTCGGACACAGAGGGTTCTCACTCTGCCACGGCTCAGACTCAGAGAGTTTCCATTTCTCCACGGGTTGGACACAGAGAGTTCCCGCTCTGCCGCGGGTCGGACACAGAGAGTTCCCGCTCTGCCGCGGGTCGGACACAGAGAGTTCCCGCTCTGCCGCGGGTCGGACACAGAGAGTTCCCGCTCTGCCACGGGTCAGACTCAGAGAGTTCCCATTTCTCCACGGGTTGGACACAGAGAGTTCCCGCTCTGCCGCGGGTCGGACTCAGAGAGTTCCCATTTCTCCATGGGTTGGACACAGAGAGTTCCCGCTCTGCCACGGGTCAGACTCAGAGAGTTCCCATTTCTCCACGGGTTGGACACAGAGAGTTCCCGCTCTGCCACGGATCGGACACAGAGAGTTCCCGCTCTGCCGCGGGTCGGACACAGAGAGTTCCCGCTCCGCCATGGGTTGGACACAGAGAGTTCCCGCTCTGCCGCGGCTCGGACTCAGAGAGTTCCCATTTCTCCACGGGTCAGACACAGAGAGTTCCCGTTCTGCCGCGGGTCGGACTCAGAGAGTTCCTATGAAGAATTGGGGTAGCTGTTTTAATTTTACCTGAAAGATAGAACTAGGAACAATGGGGACAGAGAGAGGCAGATTTAAACTTAATATAAAGAAAAATACCTCATCTGAGTGCTCTTCTTCTGGGGAGGTGTTCGAAGCCGAGGTGTGATGAGCTCCGTGGGAGATCCAGTCTGGTTCTATCTGATTCAAGCAGCTAATGGTGCTGAAACACCTACTGTGCGTAAGTCATGGGGCGAGGGGCCTGGTGGAGGGGGTTCCTGCCGGTCCTAGGGGGAGCAGCGTGACCTCTCCATGGCTGAGCTGCCTAACTCCTCCCACACTATTCCACCTTCTTCCTCTTCCGCGGCCCGTGGCCACCGGCTCCCAGCGAGAGCGTGACTAGTACGCAGTCTTGGCACCTGCTCTGCAGTGAGCCTGCGTCCGGCCCGGCGGCTCTCAGGCTTTTCCCCTGCCGGACTCGAAGCTCCGCACTAAGGGTGGATTTGTGGTTTCCCAGAGATGCTCCTCCTGTTCCTCCCCTAGAACTATTCACTTTGCTCAGAAGGGATCAATGCACAAATGGCTTTTAGAAAAGCAACTTAAGCTATCTGGGGGCGAAGATGGAAGCCATTCATCAAAAAGGTGTAGAGATTGTGCCTCTGACAACAATAAACCTTTGATCCACTTCTCCTCCAGGTTAAAGTTCCTGCCAGAAGAGAGATTTATTTTGTTGTCATGCATCATTTAAGCATTCTTCATTCTGGCTCGGGAACTTTGCCGCATTAATCCATTGCATTATCAATATGTCTGCCTCACGAAGGGCGCTTGTTTTCACCCGTGTAGCAAACGTTCTCAAGAGAAGACGGAACCCTTAGGCTCCAATTTGTTCACGTTCCCTGGAAAGCCTTATCAGCTTTACGTTTCGGGAATGACTCAAACAGAAATGACATTTTACAAGTTCAAAATTAATCAACTTTTATCTATTTTAAAGTAAATTTTCTTGATATATTTTTAAATTTTTAAATCACAAGAGACAGAAAGAGACATCGAGAGACAGAGACAGTAGGATAAATATGCACAGAGGCAAAGAGACAGAGAGAGAGAGAGAGAGACGGAGAGAGGAGAGAGAAGAGAAGAGAAGAGATATGGACGTTTTTCATTTTTCATTATCTCCCTTGGGACTGAGTTTGGCTGTTAGAATTTCAGCAAATTCAGTCTCTAAGGCTTTGTTGTCCTTCCTATTTGCATTCTTCTTGTCCTTGATTATTTTTCTTGGCTCTGCACGAGTTCATAAAGATCTTCCCATGATTCTCTGAATTCAGCATCTCTCACAGTACATCTCTCACTCCATCTCTGGACACTGGTTTGCCCCAGGTGACAGGCACCTATTTGTTTGCAGTTCTCTGTCACCATGAAAAGCTCAGCCGGCATTTACCGCGGGCTGACTGGGTACCGGGCACTGTGCTGCTCACAGAACAGTCTCTGCCTCCGGAAGCTCACAATGGAAGACACACCAGGAGAATTCACGTGCCAAGGGAACGGACTGAAGAAATAAAACTTGCAGAGCTCTCGTACCCAACGATCCAACTTTGATTTGTCTTTCACCCCCAAACCTCCCTGTGACGGTGAGGTCGCCATCAGCTCCCACGTTTTGCTCAGGACCGAGGGTGGACCGGCCTCCAGAGCGTCTCTCTGTCCCTCCCTGGCCTTCCGACGCTGCTCCCGCCTGCTGCATGACCTCCGGCTGGGCGACAGTGATGGCCGTCTGGCGGGTTTCTCTGCCACAAGTCTCTCAGCCATCAAGGTGACCCTCCCAAGGGCACCACTGCCTGTGGCAGCCTTCTGCCGGCATTTATAACCCAGCCCCGCCTTCTCCACCATCTCCTCCCCCCACCCGACTGACCATCTCCATCCCGCACGTGGCTGATTTGTACATCATTGTTGCACGTTGCGTTCCCTGTTGGATGGTGAGCTTCTTGAGAGCAATGACCGCCTTCTGCCCTTTGCACAGGAAGCTTTTCATACGCGCTAATTGACTGACTGACTGACATGAGTAGAAACTTGTCAGACAAATCCTGTGTCAACTTCCATTCCAAAGGGAGCTTGTTTGGGGAGCTCGCCAAACCCATGTTGCCTTGGCATCCTGAAGAATGAGGCTTTGATTCCATCCTGACTCATGTTTTTAATTGATTCATCAAAGTTTAGAACACATTGTTGGAATCGGTCTGGTGACAGACACTTGATGTTTGTAAAAATAAAGCGTGACTGACAGGGAGCAGACTGCTGAGAGGGGAGCCGAGAACCAGCAGAAGGACGCCAGAGCCGCCAGGTCCTTCCTGTGGAAACAGTCGCTCCCCGCGCTCGCTGCTGCTCGGTAAGGGCCCGCCTGACCCGCCTCTCCGCTCCCCGACCCTTCCGTCCCATCCCAATTCCAGTGTTCTCGGGCACTTCCCGTGCCCCTCCTTCAACACCCAATAACCGAGCGTTGGTACCGGGGACGCGACATGGCCCCAGGAGGACCCAGGTGGGATTTCTGACCCAAAGGTGACGCTTTGTAAAGGTTTGTGGATTGTTCAATTAATCCCTTTCCTCATTACTAAAAGTGCCTCGTGGAGTCCTGGCCCTAATCCTCCTGCACGAGATGTTTCAGTAAGAATCCCAGAGCTGGCAGGAAATCGAGTTGATCTAGGAAGTGAGATCCCCGAGAAAGGGGCCTCCAGCTTGGCTTTGGCCCCTGGGCAAAAAGGAGACTCCTTCCTCCCAGGGCAGACCGTGATGCTAATGAGGAGGAAGTCTTTCCCCTTTCATCTGGAGGAAATCTTGAGTATTTCTACTCATTTCTCCCAGTGCTGCCTTTTGGATTCAAGCAGAATTAGTTCAATTCTTTTTTTCCCCACATGAAAACCCTCCAAATGCTATCAGACCCTCCCTAAATAGATTCTTCTCCAGGTTCAATACACTCAATTCTTGCAACAGTCCCCATGTGGCATGCTCTGGTTGTCTCATTCTGGGGCTCTCCGATTGATTAGTCTTCCCGGAAATGTGGCAGCTTCACCTAAGCAGAATATTCCAGATGGGGTCAGAATATGGCGGCGTGATCAGGAGTGCTGCCTTCCGACTGCAGGTGTTACAGCTCTCTTATGGCAGCCTCTGTGACTCCCGTGCACCCAGGAGCTCATTGAGCTGGCCGCTCTTCAGCTTCGTGCCCCAGGCATGATTGTCCAGACAAGGCCCTTCTTGAACCCACGGTTAGACTTGACATTTGTCCCATTTACTTTTTTCTTTTTAAGCTGCAGTCCAATTTTATTATTATTTTAATAGAATTTTTAAAAAGTTCTGGGCATCAAACTCTCTCCCTCCCTCCCCTTCATCCTCCCTTAGATGGCAAACAACCAGATGCAGCTTATGCTCGTGCAATTATGTAAAGCATTTCCACATGAGTCATGCTGTGCAAGAAGACTGAATACAAGAAAAAAGAAAGAAAGAAAGTGAAAACTAGTGTGTTCAGTCTGTATTCAAACAATGCAAGTTCTTTCCTGGAGACAAATAGTATCCTTCATCATTAGTTCTTTGGTTGTCTCGGACCATTGCGTTGCTGAAAAGCTAAGTCGTCTGTTGTTCTCCATCCAATAATATCAATATTGTCGTGTACAACATTCTCTTGGTTCCGTTCGCTTCAGTTTAGAGAAGTCTTTCCAGATCTTTCAGAGAGCATCCTGATGATTATATCTTATAGTTGTTATACTCACTCACACACCATTGCCCATTGATGGGAATCCCTTTGATTTCTAGAATGTTATGGAATGGTTATGGACACAGGTTCTTCCCTTTTTTGGGGGATCTCTTTGGGATGTGGCTCTAGCAGGGGTATTCCTGGATCAAAGAGCATGAACCGATTTACAGCCCTTTGGGCAAAGTTCCAAATTGCTCTCCAGAATGGTTGGATCAATTGACGACTCCACCAAATGGACGTTAATGTCCCAGTTTTCCCACATCTCCTCCGACATCTAATATTTCCCCTTTTTAGCATATTAGCCACTCTGATAGCTATAAGGGGATACCTCCGATTGTTTTAATTTGCACTTCTCCGATCAATAGTGATTTAGAGCAGTTTTTTCATCTGACAATAGATAACTTTGATTTCTTTGTCTGAAAACTGCCTGTTCATATCCTTCGGCCATTTATAAATTGGAGAATGATTCATGGTTTTTTATGAATTTGATTCCATTCTTTATATATTTGGGACTTTTAATATAGAAATACTTGTAACAAAAAGAGAAAAAACCCTCAATGTTCTGCTTTCCATATAATTTTGATTGTGTAAGTTTTGTTTGTGGGAAACCTTTTTAATTTTATATAATCCGAATGAGCTATTTTACAGTTTGTAATGACCTCTGTTTTTTTTTTTCCCTGAGGCTCGGGTTAGGTGACTTGCCCAGGGTCCCACAGATGGAAGTGTTCAGTGTCCGAGGCTGCGTTAAGTGACTCGCCCAGGGTCCCACAGATGGAAGTGTTAAGTGTCCAAGGCTGGGGTTAGGTGACTCGCCCAGGGTCCCACAGATGGAAGTGTTCAGTGTCTGAGGCTGCGTTAAGTGACTCGCCCAGGGTCCCACAGATGGAAGTGTTAAGTGTCCGAGGCCAGACGTGAACTCGGGTCCTCCTGACTTCAGGGCTGGGGCTCTACCCGCTGTGCCCCCTAACGGCCCCCTGCTCTCCATATTTTCTTTGGCCTTAAATTCTTCTCTTATCATAAACGTCACAGATAAACGGTTCCACGCTTTCCTAATTTGGTCTATGGCACGAGCTGTTGGTCTGCCCTTGTTGCTTTCCTTGCAGCTTTTGTCAATGATGAGTTTAGGTCTTTGGGTTTGTCACGGACCAGACTTCATGGGCCTTTACTGTAACGGAACTTGTCCCCAGTCGGTCTCACCGCCCCACCGCTCCGTGGCCTATTGTTCGTAACTTTGTCATTGGCATACGGCAGTCCGACTCGACAGTGGCCGCATCACTGGAGACTCCGACTCTCATGCTCATAGGTGATAAGCTCATCTGTGTTCGGGTCCAAAGCTTAGAGGAGCGCTCTGGCCACTTACAATCTCTTGCCTGGAGGCCTTCTTCCACCTCTCCCCCGTCCACTGATGGTGACCTTTTGGAAGCAGGCCTTCACCCAGCCCTGACTATATAGGAATATGTGTATACTAGCCCACATCTCTCCGTCTTTGCCATCGCAACGACGAGCAGGAGAGACTTTTGTTAAATCATTCCTAAACTTAATTCTAGGCACAATGAAGTAAAAACATGACAACAGTAGCTTCTTACAGTCGAGTGGGAGAACTCGGACATAAAGGAGAACATCCAAGAGCCATGCCAGGCAGGAGAAAGCTAATCAAAGAGAAGGCACCAGAGCGGTGGCAGCCAGGGAGGGACTCCTGTGGCTTTTGGGCTGCATCTTGAAGGAAGTCAGGTATTCTGAGAGGAGGGAGAGCACTCCAGGCATGGGGCACACTGTGGGCAATGGTGCAAAGAGGGGAGATGGACCACCCTGAATGAGGAAGAGCAAATGCCAGGATGCTAGACTGTGGAGTACCCCACAGCGCTCCCTGAGCCGGCCGGTCTAATAAGGAGCTCTCCATGCGTGTCCCTGTTTCTGTCTGTGGGTTTCTCTGTGTCTTTCTTCGGTGCTTTGCACAATTTCTGTCACCTATCAAGTCCCTGATAAATACGTATCAATTAACTAATCGATCCATTTATTATAGTCATTTGTGGCACTTTAGGCGAGAGACTTAAATAATGCCCCCACTAGAAAAAAAGATCAAAACACTTGAATAATTTTTTTAAAAGAAGAAATACAAAATTTCAACAATCCCCTGAAAAAATGTTCCAAATCTAACAGAGAACTACAAATTAAAACTAATTTGCACGTAGCAAGCTTGCAAAAGTGGGACAAAATGGGAGACTCCTTGTGGGTAGGGTTGTAGGAACATGCTGCTGCAAATTGGTTCAATAATTTTGGGAAACAGTTTGAAACTCTGCAAGAAAATTTGCTCAACTGTTCCTATCCTCTGACCCCGAGATTACATTGGCTATGCTCCAGGGAGGTTCCTGGCCGCCAGGAAAGATCCATGTCAACCAATATGTTCACAGCTGCATTTTCCAAGTAACAAAAAAGGGTGCCTGTCACAGGGGGATTCGTGGATAAATCTTGGTGGGAGGATGTAACGTGAGGGTAATGGGCAGGTATGGAGTGCAAGGTGAGTCCCCGAGGAGGTGGGGGTCACCCCAGAGTGCCAGATGTGCAGACTCAGAAAGACCCGAGTTCAATCCCTGGGCAAGGTATTTCCCCTCTGCCTGCCTCAGTTGTCTGCTCTGTAAAATAGGGCTCTTAATAGCCCTGACCTTGCAGGATTATCGTGGGGACCAAAGACAAATCTTCTGGGAGGTGATGTTTACATGCCAGCTGTTGGTAAGGAAGAAGCTTCTGCATTGATGAAATGACAAATCCCTTTGCATAATGGAGACAACTTAATGGAATATCAGGGAGCTATAAGGAATAAAGACCTTGAGAACTCCTGGGGAGAGCTGGGAAATGTGATGTGAGCAAGGAAAGCAATATCCAGAAGCACAATAGCGATCGCCATGGAAACAGCATCAACTTGGAAAGGCAACACTGGTCAGGTACAATGGGAAGTTAGCCCTTCTGGCACATTGAAAGGACGCCCCCCAAATGTACACAATAAGAACAAAGCCAGTTTCTTGGGGAATCCACTTTTTAGAGTTGTTTGAACAGTTGTGGTTATCCCTGAGAGTTTAAAAGGAGAAGGGGAAAGCTTCAGTTTATTGGTGGGATGCTCTTTGGAGAGTTATGGGAAAAGGTGGGCAAAGATGGGATAGGATGGAGCGACAGAGAGGAGCCGGGGTCCCCACAACACAGACAAAAGCTACGGATCCAGCTAAGGAGCAAAGCCAGCTCTGACCTTGGCATTGGCCACTAATCCTTGGCTGGCTGGTTTCTGTTTTGTCTTGAAAAATCAAGTCTGAAAGGCCGATTTCTTGGTGCCTGCTGGACACACAACACCTTCCTGCCTTGGAATGAGCTGAGATCTCCCACCCCACAAGCTCAAACCCTGCGACATTCTTGGCCCCGTTATTTGTCCTTGGCTTTCAGGATCTCCATGGCTCTGCCTGGCCCTGGATTTCTGTGTTCTGATCCTGCTTTGGGGCCTTCTCCCGACTGCAGCCTCATCTTGCCCCCGCTTTGATGACCTTTTCTCTGCAGCTTTGACCTTGGCCCCAAGCTCCGTCTCTACATCTTATGTCTGCTGTGTCTGCCACTGAAGGTCCAAGTCCCAGCAGCCTTGAATCTTGTTCCGTACATAGGGGCCAGAACGCGCTCCTCCTCCTCCCTTTCTGTCCCTCACAGAGGTTGTGGCCTTCTGCCCCTCAGACTGAAGAGGTTTGTTGACTGACTTTTATTTCCCAGCAGAGGAACCAACCAGTAGCCTAAACTCCTGAGTGAAATGTCGCCCCTCCTCCCTGTTCACCCCCTGCTAGAGATTTTAATCAGAGGGTGGACGGCCCAAAGCCACCTAACAGCGAAGAATCTGAGGATAGCTGAAAAGGCCAGGCCATCCTAAACTTTACATACACATACACACTTCTGTATATATATATATATGTGATATATGAGCCACACCCATATAAACGTGTGTGTGTGTGTGTGTGTACACACATAATTTTGAGAAGGGGGCCCATAAGCCTCACCCTTGTCCATGGAATTCATAACCCTAAAGAGATTAAAAACTTTTGCTTTAAGGAAATACGGAAAGGCAGAGCCCAATCCTCTTGTCCAGTCTATAGTGTCAGAGGACTGGCCTTGGAAATCAGAAAGAGCTGGTATCAAATCCCATTTTTGCCACAGACAGTTCTTAAAGGGATCTTGGGCAGGTCACGTTGCCTTTCAATGATCTGGGCATTTCTCCAAAGTGCAAAGTTGCCAAAGAGTAGCTGATCTGTATCTATGGGGGGAGTTTCCACACCGGGAGTTGTCTGAATCGATGACATCATAAATCCAAATTTTTAAAAAAGAGAAAAAAAATTAAGAAAATAAATAAAGGAAAAAGTTTACATAAAAGAAAAGCTCGTCACAGCTAAGTTTCAGTCAAACTTTTTTCCTGACTCTAACATATCACTCATCCTCCAGATATTTTACTTTCCAAGCAAACTGGTGGTCTTGGTCTCCCCATACTTAGTACGCCATGTACTGCCACCAGGCCTTTGCCCAGTGTCTTTCTCCATCTCCATCTCTTAGCCTCCTTGGCTCACTCAAAGACTGTATCCTTTGCGATGCCTCAGTCAGTCCCTTGCTGTATGATTCTAACTCCTGTACATGCTCCTGCATCTAGGAAGGGATACTTTTCTTAAATTGAAAGGGAATAGTAAGGAATATATCCTTTTCTCAGTAGTACATGGTAACCGTAACAATTGACCGAATATTAGGACATAAAAAGTTTCACAACCAAATTTAGAAAAGCAAAAATAATAAACATCTTTTTCAGATCAAAATGCAATACAAATCACATTCAATGATGGGCAATGGAGAGATTAAAATTAATTGGAAATTAAATAGTCAAATCCTAAAAAAGGGATCAAAGAATAAATCACAGAAATAATTGATAATGGGGCAGCTAGATGGCATAGCTCTGAAGTCAGGAGGACATGAGTTCAAATCTGATCTCAGACACTTTAGCACTTCCTAGCCTTGTGACCCTGGGCAAGTCACTTAGTCCCAATGGCTTCGAGAAAAAAATTGATGTTATTAAAGAAAATGACAACAATACCATAATTATGGTATATACCATATCAAACACATCAAAATTTATGGTATGCAGCCAAAGCAGTGTTAGGGGAAATTTCTTCTTCTAATTGTTTACACCAATAAAATAGAGAAAAAGAAGATCAATGATTTGGGCCTGCAACTAAAAGAAAAAACTAGAAAAAGAACAAATTTAAAATCCCCAATTAAACACCAAATTGGAAATCTTGAAACGCAAAGGAGAGATTAATAAAATTGAAAGCAAGAAAACAATTAAACTAATAAATAAAGTTAGAAGCTGGTTTAATGAAAAAAGAAAACAATAGAATAGAATAGAAAACCAAAGTACTAGGATCAAAAAATGAAAGGGGTGAATTCACTACCAATGAAAAAAAATTAAGACAATTGTTAGGAGCTATTTTCCCCAATTACATGCCAACGAGTTTGACAATCTAAAGGAAATGGATGAATATCTACAAAGATATAAATTATAACATAAATTAGAAGAGAAGAAAACACAAAATATTGAACTTCACAGACTTTAAGACCAAATAACATATAGAGAATTACAAAATAATTTTGATAAAAAGTTTTTGCATTAACAAAACGAATGCAATCAAAATTAGAAAGAAAGAAAAAAACTAAAAAAAATATTTTTGTGGCAACTATCTTTCATGAAGGCTTCATATATAGAGAGAACTGAGTCAAATTTATAAAAATTAAAGTCATTCCACAACTGATAAATGATAAAAGAATGTAAAAAGCAATTTTCAGACAAAGAAGTTAAAGCTATCTATAATGACATGAAAAAATGCTCTAAATCAGAGAAAAGCAAATTAAAATAATTTTGGGTTACAATGGTAGAGTTGTGTATGTTGGTAGAGTTTGAACTGATCCAGTCATTCTTTTTTTTTTTTTTTTAGATAAATTTCTTTTTTTTTTTTTTACTTACTTTTTTTTTAAATTTTAATTTTATTTTATAATTATAACATTTTTTGACAGTACATATGCATGGGTAATTTTTTACAACATTATCCCTTGCACTTACTTCTATTCAGATTTTTTTCCTTCCTCCCCCAACCCCCTTCCCCAGATGGCAAGCAGTCTTATACATGTTAAATATATTACAGTATATTCTAGATACAATATATATATGTAGAACCGAATTTCTTGTTGCACAGGAAGAATTGGATTCAGAAGGTAGAAATAACAGTTTACATTCATTTCCCAATGTTCCTTTTCTGGGTGTAGCCGATTCTGTCCATCATTAATCAATTGGAATTGGATTAGCTCTTCTCTATGTTGAAGAAATCCACTTCCATCAGCATACATCCTCGTACAGTATCATTGTTGAAGTGCATAATGATCTTCTGGTTCTGCTCATTTCACTCAGCATCAGTTGATGTAAGTCTCTCCAAGCCTCTCTGTATTTCTCCTGCTGGTCATTTCTTATAGAACAATAATATTCCATAACATTCATATACCATAGTTTACCCAACCATTCTCCAATTGATGGACATCCATTCATCTTCCAGCTTCTAGCCACTATGAAAAGGGCTGCCACAAACATTTTGGCACATACAGGTCCCTTTCCCTTCTCTAGTAGTTCCTTGGGGTATAAGCCCAGTAGTAGTATGGCTGGGTCAAAGGGTATGCACATTTTGATAACTTTTTGGGCATAATTCCAAATTTCTCTCCAGAATGGTTGGATTCTTTCACAACTCCACCAACAATGCATCAGTGTCCCAGTTTTCCCACAGCCCCTCCAACATTCATCGTTATTTGTTCCTGTCATCTTAGCCAATCTGACAGGTGTGTAGTGGTACCTCAGAGTTGTCTTAATTTGCATTTCTCTGATCAATAGTGATTTGGAACACTCTTTCATATGAGTGGAAATAGTTTT
The DNA here is from genome assembly GCF_048593235.1 of Sminthopsis crassicaudata. Classification (NCBI taxonomy): domain Eukaryota; kingdom Metazoa; phylum Chordata; class Mammalia; order Dasyuromorphia; family Dasyuridae; genus Sminthopsis; species Sminthopsis crassicaudata. The sequence continues at coordinate 5,105,342 of NC_133620.1, read as the reverse complement.
AATTTTATCATCTGAAAATTGTCTGTTCATATCCTTTGACCATTTATCCATTGGAGAATGGCTTGATTTCTTATAAATTAAAGTCAATTCTCTGTATATTTTGGAGATGAGGCCTTTATCAGAACCTTTAACTGTAAAATTTTTTTCCCATTTTGTTACTTCCCTTCTAATCTTGTTTGCATTAGTTTTGTTTGTGCAGAAACTTTTTAATTTGGTGTAATGATCCAGTCATTCTTGAGAACAATTTGGAAGTAAGCCTAAAGGGCCAAAAAACTCTGAATACTCTTTGATCCAGTTACATCACTGCGCTTTCTCTCTCTCTCTCTCTCCATATATATATATATATATATCCCAATTCATTCAAAAAAGGGAGGAAAGAACCTATTTCCATACAAAAATATTTGTAGCAGTTGTTTTTGTGATGGCTGAGAATTGGAAATCAAAGGGTATGTGGTGTGATTGCAGCATATGACATAAGAAATGACAAGCAGGATGATTTCAGAAAAAACTAAAAAGAATTACCTGAACAGATGTATAGTGAAGTAAACAGAAGCAGGAGAATGCTGTGTATAGTAACAGGGATATTGTTTGATGAAGAATTGTGATTTAGCTTTCTCAGCCCTACAATGATCAAAGACAATCCCAAAGTACTAATGGGTATTTTTTACCATCCTCCTCCAGAGAAAGAAGTGATACTGATTGGATAGACTCGGGAGCATGCGATCTTTACTTTCTTTTATTCTTTTTTCTTTTATTTGAGTCTTCTCAATGACTAATATGGAAACGTTTTATATCATTGCACATGTACAACCCATATCTGATTGCTTACTGTCTCGAGGAGGGGGAGGGAGGGAGGGAGAGGGGTAGAATTTGGAATTTAAAACTTTAACTAGAAGCGTTAAAAGTGTGGAAAAAAGGAACTCTTTCCTTCGTGTGATGGCCCTGGGACCAGCCCTGTGAACTCCCACCTGAAGAAGCTCGCGCCCCCAAGCACCGATGCTTAAATGTCAGGAGAGTTGCCCAGAGCACCAAGTCACTTGCCCAAGATCATGGAGGTGTTGGGGGAGGGCACCAAAGGCAGCTCTAGGCATTGCGCTGTGCTGGTGACTGTGCTGTGATAAATACTGAACAGCTGCTTATTCATTGGTTATATGTGAACACGTTGCCCTCCCTCCCTCCGGGGCTGGGACTCTGGGTGTGCAGCGCCCAGCCCAGCCCCTGCCCAGCACAAGTTTACTAGTGACCTGCCCGATGGATAGATTGAAAGAATGCAAACACGGCCGAGAGCATTAGCATTCAGTCCCAATCCTGCGCTTTCCTTTTATTCTGCACCGTGGATGGAAGCCAAGGAAGAAACACTTCCCTGTTGTCCTGGCAGCTTTATTAATGCTCTCTGGCTAATAATTCTAGCAGAATCAACTCTCTGATATTCATGGTACCTTTGAGATGTCCTTCACATTATGGATGAGATATTAATTTAGTTCCATGGTGGCGCTCACTCTGAACCATTACTCCACTAATTAATACTCCAGAAACGATGGGGAACAGAGAGTTGTAAACTTGTTAATGTACCTAGGATGACCGGAAATCAGATTATTAGGCAGAATTTTAATGTGCAGCCCATTATTATTGCAAACAATTTACAATGGAGATGGAGACTGGAGCTATCCCTCCATCGCTTCCTTCTGCAGGTGGCCAGAGTAGATTGTTCGCAGCCATTTATATTCCATCTGAAGACGACGGGCTTGATTTCCAGAAGAGATGGGCCTGAGTTAGGGGCCTCCCTGCTGCAGAGTAATATGTCTTGGTGCTGTCTCCAGTGCTACTTGCATCCCCTCATTTGTGGTTTTCGGTGCATGGGTACATGGCACTGGGGAGAAGCACGGGGGCTGCAGACGAGTCTAGAGACCAGGGAGGTCAGAGCACCTGACGTTGGTTACCTTGATGAGCTGGGAGAGTAATTCACTCCTCTGAGCCTCAGTGTCCCCCTTGGTAGAATGAAGAAAGGGACCACTGGTTTCTTAGGTGGGTACCAGAATGCCAACTATGGCACCTTGTATGTTCATTACAAGGATTCTTATAATAGCAAAGAAGTCAGCCAAGGCAGCGATCCTGTCCAAATGGGTGTGGGCCCCTCGGTTACCATGCAGAGAGGCTGCCTCCCGGTTGTCCTCTCCCAAACCCTTCCCAGCTCATCCAGGGAGCCCAGGACTAAACAAAGCCCCGTGGCAGAAGATGGCACAAGGCTACGTCCCCCTCACGCAGCCCAAGAGGGCACACAGGCTTCCGAGCTCATCTTGTAGCCCACTAGCCTTAGCTTCTTCCTCCCCCCTCCCCCTCCATGTCTAAGTCCTCCCTGTGATCCGAGTGTGTCTCCTTGGGACCACGAGAAGCTAGAATCTCTGCCCTCAGGGGAGACGGCAAGTCTCTACGAGCCAGGGAGAACACTGCCAGGCTCCAGTTAAAGCTTTTCTTTCCACTCCAGCGTCTGGGCAAATCCTGATGATTGTTATAATGATGCAATGCTGAAAGGTGGGCCAGAGCTTGAGTGTGATATCCTGGGACGCTCTCCACAACCCTGGAGGCAGAGGCTTTTATTATTCCCATTATTCCATTGGGAAAACTGAGGGAGGCAGAGGCCAAATGACTGGTCCAGGGACCCAGTTCGGGCGGGTCTTCTTCCTGCTTCAGTCCCCGTGCTCTATCCCCTGCACCCGTTAGTCGAGCACAGTGCCAGGCCCCAGTAGGTGCTTCCTAAAGTTTCTCGCCCGACCGGGTGCCCTCGCTGCCTCGGGACAGAAGCTCTCCACTCCAGATAATTCTCTGACCTCGGCTTAGACATGCAGAGAATCCTCTCTAACTGCCGGGGAACTGAAGCCAGAACCGAAGGGAAGTTAAGGCAGATCTTGCTTTTCTCCTCTTACCCGGCCTCGTTCCAGCACGTCCAGCACACTCGGATGCAGGACAAGTTCCTCACCCCCCACTCTGAGGTGAGTTCCCCGGCCCCTGCCGCCTCAGCAGGCCCTAAGGGGTGGGTGTGGGGCTGTCTCTTCAGAAAGGGGTCAGCCCTGGCCGGGTGGGGGGATGAGTCTCGTCCCTCCCGCAGAGGGATCGTGGCTCAGATACGACTTAGGGCCTGAGAGGGATGGACTGACCCAAGACGCTTTCTCGGACGCGTCACTGAAGGGTGCCGATCGCTTCGACCAAGGTCTCTGAGACCTCTGGGCTCTAGTGAAGAGCCCCCCAGCTGCTCGGGGCCTGAAAGGGTTAATGTGCCTCAGAACAAGGGGCCGTGAACGCTCCTGTTTCACTTGAAGAGGCTGGCCCAGTGTGGATAATTCTTTGGATTCAGATGACAGATTGGGGAATATGCAGGGGCGCCAGAGCAGCTCGATACCTAATAGACGGCCGCGCGGCATTGTTCTGTGTGGGCCTGCCGTTACACGGATGGGCGGCCAACAGCCCCACGGAGGCGGATTCTAATGGAGAAGTAACAGGGGACCAATTCGTGTCTTAACGGCATCTGGCCCCCCAGACCAAAGACTCCAAGTGTCATCAATGCCCTCCCTCCTCCCGGGAAGCTGACAGCATGGGACCCTTTCAGGGTCCCTAGGAGGAAGGTGGCTCCGGTCACTCGGTCATCTCCCGGCCAGCCTTCCTCACCTCTTCTGCCCGGGCCCTGGAGGGGCTGCCCAGGATGAGGGGAGCCATTCCCGAGACCCGCAGACTCCTGTTAGTGCGTTCTCTATGGGCACGTCTGACCTTTCCGTCAAGGTCACATACAAAGTGCCTCCCAGACAAAGCCCAGAAAAATCAGGCTTATTCGTATACGTAAGATCACAAAGGAAACTACGCTGAAATATGGTTTTCAAAATATTTTAAAGGAAGAGATTCATTCCCATTAAGAAGCCCCGATTGTGGTGACTGACAACAAATCAGGCAGTGGACTTTGGGAGGGGTCAAAGTTTGCCGGACTCACGCCCTTCAGATGAGGGGATGTATGGAGGAGCTGCTCTCAACTCCTTGTAACACAAAAAATAAAATAAGCCCAAATTGGGCGAGCGCGAGCGTTGAGCTCCAGCTTTGCAGTCACAAGAGAGATGGCATAGATGAGGGAGCCAGGCTCGGAGAAAGAGTTTAATTTTAGAAAACAGTCCCAACTGTCAGAAGAATCACCCTCTTTAGCTCATTAAAGAATCACCACTTTCCTTTCAAAGGAGAAGAAAACTAATATTTCTTAATGCTCGCTTCACATTAATATCATGCCAATTATTGCCTTCCTCTCTGCTGATAAATATTCAAGGGAGAAGTGAGACCCACAAGATGGATTAATTCTCTGGCAGTACAAACAAAAACTTTCAATATTTTATACCACATAATTAAATGCTGTTTGTTACCTTCAAAAGCAGACCTTGGGACACATTAATTAATTGCTTCAAAAAGACAGTTAGACATGCTTCAGGGCTGATGTTCAGAATCAGACGTTTCTGGATCAGATTTAGGATCATAGATTGAGAGCTGGGGGGGGGGGGCTTAGATGCCCTCTCTTCTGACCCCTTCACTTGACAGGTCTGACACGGTGAGGGAGACTTTCCGGAGGCCCCACGGCTAGCAGTGGCCAAGGTGGAGACCGGCCCTCGGACCCCGAATCCAGCCTGCTTTCCCTCATCCCCCTCTCCTTGAACCCACCCCATTCAGCACTGCCAATGAGGAAAGCTCCCAGAATAAATCCTACCTGCAGAAGTCGGGGGGCACCATGCCATAGACATTTATTCGGTCACAGAGCTCTAAGGCAATCGTCATTGTGAACCAGCCAGTGCTGAGCCAAGTGTTGGAGATCTTCCTGAAAGGAAACCACAAGTAAGCTTCCAGGTTGGCACACCCTTACGGAGATATATGGACGAGAGACAGCAAAAACTCCCTCACCGGCTCTTCGATCAAACAGAAGTCTCTTAACTGGACCTGCCACACGTTACATGCAATTCGACAAAGTGCTCGATGACATAAACATTTATTGGAAATCTAGAGGCTGCAGAGACTGTTTTTGGAAGCTGGTGTCTGGGACTCAGCGAAGTCAGTCTCTGAGCCAGACCCACCGAGAATGATGGAGCTGAAAATGACTTACAGGCTCCCGGAGCCTGGCTCCTCGTTTGTCAGGGAAGGAAACCGAGGTCAAACAATTTATAATTCATTTTATTAATATTTTTTAAGAGGTTCATTTCCTAAAAAACCAAACAAACAAACAGATGCTCTGCCAAGAAGAACTGATTTCAAATTCGGCTTTAGACAATTTCTAGCTTTGAGACCCTGGGAAAGTCATTGAAAGGAACCCAAGCTCAGTTTCTTCATCTGTAAAATAAAAATTATAGTGGCACTGACCTCCCAGGGTGGTTGTGAGGATCAAATGAATTCATGTTGGTGAAATTCTTTGCGAACATGAAGGTTAGGTACAAATGATACTTAGCACTATGACATTGATTACTTCTATTACTACACATTTTACAAATATTTTTACATTCACCTAGATGACTTTTGGATCCCAGGTTTAGAGCTGAAAGGAAACTTAGCAGTCATGATTAGATTCTCTCATTCTGCAAATGAGAAAGCTTATTCCGAGAGAGGGAAAATGATTTGTTTGAGGTAAAATGGATGGTAACTAACAAATATTTAATTTATATACATATATATATATATATATATATATATATATGAACATAAATAAATAAATATAAACATAAACATAAACATAAACATAAATATATATATATATTACCATCTCTGTATCCATGTCATATCCGCTGGAGAATGCAATCCCCATGAGGGCAGGGTTTTGGTCTTTGCCTCGTCAGCACTAAGGACAGCACATGGCACAGAGTGGGTGCTTTTTTTGAATTGAGTTGATCTGAATCTGCCCGGGGATTTTTGATCTCAGTCTTATGTTGGTCTCCTCTAATAGCTGATGCAAATCTTTAGATTTGTTGCAGCCAGAAAGGTCACTGTTAAGGCTCACTGTCTGACAACAAAGCTTCTAAAACTTAGCTCAGCTAGTTTGAGTGACATACAGAATCCACACCAGCCCTTACTCAATTCAGCTCACTTGAACAAACACTGATTAATTGCTTTCTGCTCTCAGCCTGCAGCCCTCCCAGCCTGGAAGGACCTAGCTGCCTCTTGGTCTCTGATGGGTCTGGACAGTGACTTCCTGGGATGTCGTAGTTGTGTGCTTTTTCGAGAATAGATTGGCTAGGTGGCCACTGAAGCCCTTTGCAACTCGGAAGTGCTAGATCTACACAAGTAAGCAGAAATCTCGGTGTATGGGAATATGCTGCCATAAGATCTTACTCCAAATGAGACGAACCACAATCTGTCCTTGGTGCTGACCTCTCCATTGTCCTTCCCACTTTGATGAAGCCTGTCCTTCCTCACTAGGCTGAGGAACAGACACGTGGGAAGAGAGCCTCTGTCCCCTCCGTGCCTCCAGAATGTTTACTCAGCTTGTCCTGAGTCATGTAGGGCTGCGTTCCGTTCTTGAAAAGACCAGAAAGTTTCCCCTCTATCTCAGGCCTCCAGACTCTTGGTCCCTTCTGAGGACAAGCCCTGGGAGACGACAGCTGGAAGGAGAACTCGACCGCAATGGAGCGCGCCCGCCAGCCTCCCTGTGATACGGCTGGGGGTCATTTCCATTCCTCGCTGGAGCCCTCTTTTATTTTCTTTTCATTTTGGAGTGGTCGTGCTATGGCTCATTAGCTAGTTTCAAACACCTTATCTCCAAGGTCAGACTGTCTGACTTTGCCCAGTCGCAGTGTCATGTGTGAGGCGAATAAGAGATTTCACAGGACAGTTTCTTTCTTTCTTTCTTTCTTTCTTTCTTTCTTTCTTTCTTTCTTTCTTTCTTTCTTTCTTTCTTTCTTTCTTTCTTTCTTTCTTTCTTTCTTTCTTTCTTTCTTTCTTTCTTTCTTTCTTTCTTTCTTTCTTTCTTTCTTTCTTTTTCTCTTTCTTCCTTCCTTCTCTTTCTTCCTTCCTTCTTCTCTTTCTTCCTTCCTTCTCTTTCTTTCTTCCTTCCTTCCTTCCTTCCTTCCTTCCTTCCTTCCTTCCTTCCTTCCTTCCTTCCTTCCTTCCTTCCTTCCTTCCTTCCTTCCTTCCTTCCTTCCTTCCTTCCTTCCTTCCTTCCTTCCTTCCTTCCTTCCTTCCTTCCTTCCTTCCTTCCTTCCTTCCTTCCTTCCTTCCTTCCTTCCTTTCTTTCTTTCTTTCTTTCTTTCTTTCTTTCTTTCTTTCTTTCTTTCTTTCTTTCTTTCTTTCTTTCTTTCTTTCTTTCTTTCTTTCTTTCTTTCTTCTTTCTTTTGAAAGGACCTCTTCTCCTTTACCTTTCACAGGGAGTGGAGTTAGTGGAGTGGGAGATGGGGAAGGGAGGAGAAGGAATGAGGCACAAAGAGACTGTTTTTGCTCCAACAGTCTAATGAGTCAGGGGACTACTGGTGTCCTGCAGTCAGGGACCTCTGATGCCCAATTCTAAAATAACCTGGCCTGAGTAATTGCTCCATTCCCCAAGGCAGGGAAAAGCAGGCCCTAGCACTCTTAAGTTGGCAGTCAGGCTCACATAGTCTGAGGGTGCCAGGGGACCCCATCGATCCAGCCGTTTCCTCCATCACCCTTCAGCCTTAATGCACAGGCTGATTGCTCCCATAGGCGGGATAACCTAAGTCTCAGAGCTAGATTTAAAACCATTAGACAGGATGGCCATGACATCAAAGCACAAATCAGTCAACGAGAGCTGATCTAATGTCTGGTACCATGTGCCTGGCACTGTGTTAGGTGAACTTTGCCAGCCACCAACAGGAGCCGCCTTCTTTCCCTGAAGTCAGGGCCACATTGCATGGATTTGGAACCAGACAGGAGTGTTCTGGCATATTTAACAACAATCTCTGCGTCTCCCCTTTCCCCAATCCAAGGGTGGATGCCACGCTTCCTTCATGATTTCTCTGCTTCCTTCATGATTTCTCTGCTTCCTTCATGATTTCTCCGCTTCCTTCATGATTTCTCTGCTTCCTTCATGATTTCTCTGCTTCCTTCATGATTTCTCCGCTTCCTTCATGATTTCTCCGCTTCCTTCATGATTTCTCCGCTTCCTTCATGATTTCTCTTCTTCCTTCGTGATTTCTCCGTCACTACCAAGACTAGATGTGCAGATTACAAGGTGTAAATACCCACACGAGATGGGAGAATCATCTTGGTTAGAGAGGATTCCAGTGCACACCCGCAGCTGGAGCATGTGGCTTCAGGTCCCAGGCCACACGACCCAGGGCACCTCACTTAGTTCTTCAACTGGGAAATGAAGGTGTGGGAGCATATGGTCTTTAAAGTTGATTTCTGCCGCAAAATGATGCTCCTGTGGTCTCTTCTTGGGGGATGGGTGGGAGATTGGGAGGAAAGGGAGATTACAGAGCACAGATGTAGAACTGCAGAGGACTTTAGAAATAATCAAGTTCCTCGGTTCATGGTTGTAGACTGAAATTAGGACTAGGAGCAGAGAGGTGGAGGGATTCATCTTCTGAGGTGGCTCTGGAAATCAGGGCCCCTGACGTCTGAGCCAGGCCTGTTTCCACGCTGGAAAGGTCCGAGGGTTGAGTAAAAAGTGGGGCAGGTTATTGGGAGGGGCTGTAAGAGGAAGAACGTGGACCTTCCCAAGGAGAGCTCGGCCGCTCAGCTGGGTGGACGAAGCTGGAGGGAAGTTCCGCCCTGGGATGCTGAAGGCAGACAGCTGTGGAGCTGGCGGGAAGGAGAGTCCTTAGTGCCTTGAAATGGACGGGGGAGGCTGGGTGCGACCGGGCCCTTTTGGTCACCTCCCTTTGCCAGGAGCTGGCTGCCCAAGCCGAAGCGAAGAAGGGAATTCGAGGGGGTTCGAAGTTCCTTGGTACAATTGGAAAGAACGCCCGCGGGGAGACTGAAAGCCGCCATTGGCCTTTACAAAGGCGAGCTCCCGATGACTCAGAATGGCTCCAGCATCCTTCTGGCCAGGATGCCATGGAAACCCCAGCACAAAAGCGACGCCCTTCTCAGAAGCTTTGAACCCTTCCCCAAGAAAGGAATCGCTCCTGTTTTTCTCCCACTTAATCATTTCTAATGAAAGAATATGAAGAGCTGTCATGTGCTTATTAGGGGAAATTATCAAATATTCTTTTATATGATGAAGTAACACACAGAGCTGATAATTCTATAGTGCGCACTAAATTACAGTTAAAGGGCTTTCTGCTCTGCCAGAATCTCATTTATAATCTCCACGGCAATGCTCTTCCTGCAGTTATTTCATTTATGTTCCTTTTATCTAATTATTGTAATATTGGTTCTCAATCGTATTTTCCTAATGTCCCCTTATTCAATTATAAAGTTATTTTCAAGTACAGTTACTTTCTAATATTAGGGAATACCGGGGTGCAGTCAGTACCTCTTGGACAGAGTTTGGGGGGATTTTATCCTTTGGCTTAACATGGCAAAAAACTTCTCTAAATCACAATCCGGTGATCAAACCATACTCTCCTTCCTTGTCTGAGCTGTCAGACTGAAACGCGCTTCCTTTCTCTCGAAGCCCTGAAGTTTGCATCCTTCCATTTTTATGTTATCAATGTGTTGTTGCTCTTCGTGAGTTCAATAGAACCAATGGTTAATAGATAACACGACCATTTATTACTCCTAGCTCCGAGCGACATGGGACCGAAGATTGGGGGGGGGGATCGCCCCCTGCCACCCCCAAGGAGCGGGTTGGAGCGGAAGGGGGACAGGGTCCCGCCAGTTAAGAGAGGGATCCCTGAGGATTTCAGTGAAGCTCAGCTTCAGACCCGGATTCAGAACAAGGAGCAGTTGCTTTAGGCAGCTGTGGAACGGCCTGTGGAACTAAGCATCCAAGGACGGGCCCAGACAGTCACGTGCCCCAAAGGGGACCAGGAGGCGTGGAAAAGGAAGTAGCTGCTGCTACGTTCCCATTTTAATAGAGAGGGAAACCAACGTCAGATATTTATCCTTTCTAAAGATGATTTTTATAGTCAGTTAATAAACAGTCACTGCCCTCCTGCCCTGGGGAAATCGGTCTGGTGGAGGGGTGAAGGGAGCACCTCTCCTCCCCGCTCCTGCACCCCCCTCTCCACCTCAAAGGCCCCAGCGTCCTAACCCTTCCACTGTCCCCCACCTCACCCCTTCAGTCCAGAAACCCAGCCTTCCCCTGGCCTTTGCCTTCCCGCCAGCTCTTGTCCTTGACCTCCCTGGTTCGGGATCCCTACTCTTTTTTTTAAAACCATACTTGTAGTTACTTCCCTGAGGCAGATCAATACCTGCCGTCTGTTTATAGGCTGGCAAGGGAGTTGTCTCAGCCAGAGCTACAGGATGATTTGTTCCTGTCCCCTAGGGGCAGCCAAGGGGTGCCAGACTGCCCAGAATGCTGGGCTGGGAGTCGGGAGTTTCATCTTCTGGAGTTCAAATCTGACCTCAGACATCCCTGGCTGTGTCAATTCACCCGATTTGCCTCAGTTTCCTCATCTGGAAAATGAATGGAGAAGGAAATGGCCAATCCCTTCAGGATCTTTGCCAAGAAAACCCCAAATGGGATCGCAGAGAGCTGGACCTAATTGAAATGGTCATAGCCCAGATGGGTTGGACCCAAGCCTTCTGTCTTCCTGACCCCAGTGCAGTTTGGTAGTTGCTCGGCTCCGCTCTTCTCCTTCCATGCATTTCTCTGCCCCATTCAGTCAGGACTTTGTTCTCATATTTCAGTGGAAACTTTTTTCCTAAAGTTGCCAACAGTGTCTAAAATGCTCCGTGGGATGGTGTTTCTCAGGCTTCCTCTCTCTTGGTTTGGACACTGTTGACCTCCTTCCTCCCCAGTGCATCCCCTGCTCCCTCAGCACAACCTTCTCCCAGCACACCCTGTTCCCCCAGCATACTCCTTCCCTCACACACCCCTCCTTCCCCAGAACACTTTCTCCTCCCCAGCTCACCCCTCTTGTCCTTCCCCCCAGTTTTCATGATGCTGTGTCCCACCAGTTCTCAGGGACCTGAACCTGTGCTTCCTTCACTGGATCATCCACGTCTCATCTTCTAACCACGGCGTCCCCAGACACTTCTTCCCGACCCTTCACGTCTTCTTTCTCCACATTCTCTGGCTGGTGGATCTCATCAGCTCTGCTGGCTGCCTCAGTGCACAGAGTCTGGGGGGGCTATTTTCTCCCTGACTCTGATAATAGTCTTTCTCAAGCTCCGCAGCCGGAACAACATCAACCTTCTCCTAGGCACGTCCCCCGGGACGCTGCATCGATCGCTCGGATACCCAGACCTCATCTCTCCCAGGCCCCAACGCCCGGCTCTTCCACACTTGCCTGCTCTGTTGAAAGCATCCCCTTCATTTGGGTCACCCAGGTGGGCATCCTTGGGGTGAGCTCCCGCTTCAATACCCTTATCTAATTAGTCCCCTCCCCATATCGAAGGAATGACAAGTCTTATTCCCTCTACCTCCCCTGCATCCCTCACATCTGCACTTCTCTCTCCATTTCCAATAAATGCCACCCGTGTAACGCAGACTCTCATCACCTCGGGAGTCACGTTCCTCCTAAGATTCCTCAGCGGTTCCCTATGACTTCTGGGATAAAATGTGATGCTACAGCTTGGCATTTAAAGGCAGGATCCCCGACTCCCTGTTACTCTTCTTCCCATCGTGAGCCGGCAGACACATCCATTGTTCCCATGCTCCTCCAGCCCCGGTTTTGCCCAGGGTGCCTCCCATGGGCTTCCTGGCTGGAGGCCCAATACAAGGGGCTCCATCCTGTGCACAAGAACTTTTGAGACTCCCCCCATTCATGCTGATGAAACCTCAAAATCATAAATTCTAATTTCAAATAAAAATAAGATATATTGGAACGTAAAGGTAACCTGTTTAACAAAATGCAATTATCAAAATATTTTTAAAAACCCCGAATGTACTGACCCTTTGGTTAAGAACTTCTAGTCATTAGCTCTCTTTCCACACTAAAATTATTTGTATTTAGCTACAATGTATGGTCCTTCAGCTCAAGGCCATTTTATTTGACTTTTTGCAAGGCAATTAGGGTTAAGTGGCTTACTCAGACTCAGCCTGGCTGAGCCTCAGCGTTCTCATCTGCAAACTGGGATCATTAGGCTTGTAGTCGTTACCTCTGAGATTTGTTGAGAAAAGGCAGACCAAGGAGCTGGCAGATGTCAAAATGTTTTGGAAATACCAGTCATTAATATTGCTGTAAATAAATTGTGCCTACGAAATATTCTGAGATTGGCTAGCTCATCCTAATTACTAAGGATTCTTTCTAAAATAGAAAGACAGATCTTTCTTTTCTACACGATGCGGAGCAGAGACCTCCCGCTGGACACTCGGATGTTCAAGAGGTCATCCATTCAGAGAGGAAAGGAGCATTTCATCCTCTGATGCTCCATTTTATAGAACCGTAACCGAGGCCTGGGAGGAGACAGGAAGTTAATGGCACAGCTGGAATTTGAACCGGGCCCTTGGATACCCTAGCCAGCATCAGTCTCTGGCTTCAGCATCTTTGAAATGCGTGTAGGGACTGGGGGTGGGGCAGGGAGTTGAGTGCAATGATCCCTAAGGTCACTTCCATCTCAAAATCTACCTTCTGGAGGATCTCAAAGGTCCCTCCGGGGCTCACTTTCTGTGGTTCCATGAAAGGTGACCCCGGGATCTTTCTCACCAAAACAGGCACGCTGGCTTTTCTGCTTAAAACGCAGTTCCCCTCGTGCAAATGGCCAGTTTCTTCCGGAGCTGGGAGGAACCCAAGCGGTCTCCTTGTCACAGAACCACAGAAGGCCAGGGTTGGCAGCAGTCCGCGGAGCTGGGGCGCGTGCGCGGGAGCTCCCTTACCTGTCTTTGCCAGTTTCCCGTTTGAAGAGCTCGTCAAAGTGGAGCATCTTGTGCCTGGTGATCATGAAGACCTTTAGCCTGGGGAGGACCTGGTTCATCAGCTGCAGGTTGTTGTAGACCAGCCCCTTGCCGTCCCTCCGCATGTAGTTGCTGGGCCCCCAGAAGATGAACACGGTCCCCTGGCTCATGTTTAAGAGTTCCTGCCTCTTGTGGAGAATCCTCTGGATGCTGGAGTGGGCGATGACGCGAAGGCTGGTCCTGTTGCCCACGTCCCGGCCGTAGCCGCGGGTGGGCGCGTCGTTCATGCGGATCACGCACTCGGTCTGGTCTATGCGCTCTCCCTGCCGGCTCCCCAGGAGGTGACCCGAGCTTGTCACCAGGGCGCAGTCTCCGCAGTGCATCTTCAGGGACTGTAAAGCACCAGAGAAACAAAGGCGGATCGTTAAGGGAGGGGGCAGGGGTTCCTCCCTAGCGAAGAGGGAAAGCAGGGATGCCGGCAGCGGGGGGACACCCGCAGGCGTCGTTCAGTGGTGGTCAATAAACACCGATCAGCTGGTGGGGTTGGGCTTGTAAATTTTAACAACCAGCTCACCCAGAAAAAAATATACACACCCACATACATACACACATACACACATATATACATATACATATATATATATATATACATATATATGTATATACACACACACACGCACACACACGCACACACACACACACACACACACACATATATATGTGTGTGTGTGTGTAGGACAGTTTTCATTTTAACATATTATTAAATTCTTCCTTATTTTCTTATACCTAGAGAATCAACCAAACGAACAAAGACTTGCTTTGTAGCTCTTTCCGGTTTCCAAGAACAAATGCTCACCGGGGAGATTTAGCCATTGTCTCTCCTGAGCCGTGGGATCTGGTTCCAGCATACTCTGTGTGCGAGGAACACAAGGCGTGTCGGGGTGGCTGGGGAGCTAGCCTCAAAGCCAGAAAAACCTGGATTCAAGTTTGGCTTCTTCCACGCACTGTGTCTGTGTGAGAGCCTGCAAGTCACTTAAAGCCTCAGGGAGCTACCAAAATGGCATCGATAGAGGCTTCCTTATGTGGGGGCTGCTTATGACAAGAACACCCCAAGGCCGGCCTCTCTCCTCTATTCCCCAGATTCAGATCTGGGTGGGAGCGTCAAGGCCATTTGGTCCAGTCCTTTCATTTACCAGTCGTCCACACTAAGGCCCAAGGAGCAAGGACTGGATGAGTGACCCGTGGGTTTGGGAGAGCAGCCCGTGACCTTCTGGCGGCCCAGATTAAGACACAGCTGAGCGCTGGTCAGTGGCCCAACGAGACCAATTTAGACCTGGCTGGCCAACCTCAGGGTCGTCCTCGGTGGTCCCACATGCACTTGGGGGAAACCCCCGGGGGTGCCCAGGGAGCTGGGCTTGGTCCGGGGCCATTTTGCATTTCTCTCCATGACTTGCACAGATAAAGCCGTGGATGGAATGCTTATCAAACTGGCAGATGGCCCCGAGCCGGGAAAAGCAGTGAACACACTGGATCTCCCAGCATCCCACACTCTCTTCTCCCCCTTCGTCTTCTTGACAATTACACATGGGCTACCATGACACCCCATTTGATTCCCCATTCTTTGACCTTTTCAACCATCCTTTCCCAGTCTCCTATTCCATGTTATCCCCCACATCCCCCCAAAGAGTGAGCGCCCTCCCAAGCTCCGCCTGTCCTGGGCATTCTTTGTACGGACTTATCTTTGTTCCTCTCCTGGCTTTGAATGCCGTTCAGTGAGGACTTGTGAGGTCCGGGCATCCAAGCCCAGGCATGTTGAGACTGGAAGTTGCAGGGAAGGTGCCCGTTTGCATAACTAGAGGGAGTTTCTCACCCAGGAATCTCAGGTTCCTATTTCTACTGCTGTGCCTGAACCAGGTAAAAAGACAAGCGCAAACCAATCCCTCCCTCAAGGGGCCTCTATTCTCCCGGGAAAACTCAGCACGTCCACAGCGAAAGCAAGATAAACGCGTGCAGGGAAACTTCAGGAGAACGAAGGGAATGCACTTACAACCGGGGAGTCGGGACGGCTTGCCAGAGGGAACACGGAAGTGTGCTCTTTTTATGCGAATTCTCACCCGACTTTCAAAACCCAAGAACTGAACTGCAGATTTTGACAAGATAGAGAATTTTCACACTTCAGGTTTCTGTCTATTCTAAGACTCGGTCATTTCACTCATTCAGCCTCTATTTCCTCATCTGTAAAATCGAGAGAGTTTTGAGTAATTTTGAGGATCAAATGAGAGCCCTGTGGAATGTGCTCAGCAGGCCTTTAAGTGTGTGTTTGTTATTGCTGGGCTGGCACGGGGCACAAGAAGCTGGCTCGGTCTGACCATACACAGTTGAATGAATAAATGAGTTAGGTCCTTTCCGGTCATCTCCCATTCTCTGGAACTCTGGAGCTTAAACTTCCGGCTAGAGGAGATGACTTCTCTGAACTCTCCCTGTCTTTTCCTACCTCTCGACCTTTGTCCTTGCTTTCCCCCATGGAATGGCCTGTTCCCACTGCTTTTCTGGTTAAAACCCTGTTCCCCTCCTTTAAGACTCAATTCCAGTGTCGTTTTCCTTGGTGAGCAGAGGTCGAAGGATCGCTCTCTTTTTAAATCTCTCATATCCTCCTTTTCCATATTCGAGGGCATTTGTAATAAGATGCCTTTTCTCCAAAGCAGATGAGGGCTGAGTTTGAATTCCAAGCACTCCATCTCACATCCCAGCCCGCTTTGGGTTTAAAGCTTCCCTGGGCCTTTGTTGCTCATCTATAAGATGAGAGGGTTGCTTAGTTGACCTCCAGGGTCCCTTCCAGTTCTAAATCTGCGATTCTTTGATTAAAAATAAATGGGGGATGATGTGTAAACTCTAACCCCTTGCACTGTCCTCTTTTGTAAGGGACAGCTGGTGTGTTTTCCTGAAATCACAGTGGCGTCTAAGGGTGCCATCTGGGTCAATCTATCCGGAGCCAGGGGCGGAGCCGCATTTGGGAATTCTGGCTCCCCTCACGAATCACAAGAAAACACGGAAACAGGCATTTTGGAACCCGGGGACCAAGGAGGACGCCGATGGCAGGGCTCGCTTCAAACCTCCTGGCGCACAAGCACGCCCGAGTATGTCAAATCAAGCATTTCCTCGTTCAGCTTCGGTGGGAAATATCGTTTACTTGCTGTTTGAAGATAATATGATTAGGGCCTGTGGCCAAGACCAACAAGCCCCAGACAGAATAGTGATGGGAAGCCATGAAAAAAGATGGGGCGGTTGGGTAGTTTCACAAAGCTCCGTCCCATTGCCCGGAGGCCACCAGCCTGGGATGTTGAGGGAATGGCGCTGGAACGGTAGAACCCTAGCCACAGAGGGGAGAGCAGAGCTCAGCAAGTCCACTTTTCCAATTGCTACAAGAACCGGAAGCCTAGAATCCCAGAACTGAGGGCCCTCGGAGACCAACGAGTCCCGCCGGACCTGGACAGGTGCAGTCGGCCACGTCCCGGACAAATGGCCACTGGGTCTCTGCTTGACTCAGTCCAGTCCATTCTGGAAAGTCTCTGAAGATCAGGCCATTTTTCCTCATGTTGGGTGAAAATGGGCTCCTCTCTCTCATCCCAGGGCCTATGGGGACAGACACCAGTTCTGATTCATCTTCCATAAAACGGCCATTTGAATAATTGAAGCCGGCCCTCCTGGCTCCCCGGGTCTCTGCTTTTCCAGGTTAAATGTCTTTAGTTCCCTTAATCCATCCTCATGCAGCCCATTTCCCCAGTCTCTCCTTCACCACCATCCTGGTTAATTTGGAAATTTGTCTTAAACTGAAAAGCAGAGGTTCTGCTGTGGTCTAGCAGGAATCTAGGACACTGCAAACATTGGGATCTGCATCCCCACGTGACGTCCCAAACCCGGGGCCTTGAACTGACCCAACGTTTCAAGTACGGTGGATGCGGAGTCAGGGGGTGGAGCTTCAAGTCCACGCTCTGTGTGAGCCTCTATGAGCCCCTGAACTGTGGCCTCGGGGCCCTAATCTGCAAAGGAACTACCTGCAGGGCTATTGTGAGGCTCAAACATATTGAACTCTGTGCCCATAATGGCAACCACCACGTTTGTCTACTGCTCTGGATTTGCAAATAGCTTTACACATGTTATCTCATAACACCATAGGAGGAAGGGGCTACTATTGGCATAATAGCCCATTTTGTAGATGTGGAAACTGAGGAGGAGTGAGGCTAAGGGATCTCTCCAGGGTTATACTGAATCCAGTTCCCCTGACTGGAGGTCAGGGATCTTTCAGCTACGTCTCTCCCATTCACGTCCACCTCCATACCCGCCTGTATCTCTGTCACTGAGATCCTCATCCACATCTCCCGCTCTTCGGAATCTCTGCCGTCTCTGCCTCTGGCTCTGTCCGAATCTACGATTCCTTTCGGCCTCTATTAGCTTTGGATTCTTTGACTGCAGACAGCCGCACGACACCTTGGGGTGGGGGGCTACTTTCCTTTCTTAAGGACCATCCACAGGCTCAAGTCACTCTGCCTCTGACTGGCTGGGCATCAGCAGGGCTCAGTCCAAGCCCCCGGATTGTTTGGGCTCTGAGGGGCTCAAGTTCAGTGCAAACAGCAATGATTTCTGAGGGTCTTCCCTCTGCCTCCTTCCTCACCAGTCACTTGCTGGATGGCTGTTGCCTCGGGCACACTGAGATCTGGGAAAGGCCTTAGCTTAAAAAGGCCCCGGGCTCCCCCTGCATCCAAGGCCGCTTCGGGTCATCCTTGCCTACAGCTTGTCCCGAACCCAGGCG
>NC_133620.1:5079090-5083588 GCF_048593235.1 Sminthopsis crassicaudata | reverse complement strand
AGCGTCATCAGATGGCTTTCGCCTCTGGAAAAACCGCGCACTCTTCTATTGCTTAGGGAAGGAAAGAAAAATGTCATCACAATGTCAGTGTCTGCTTTAGTGCCACCCTCTCTCTGGAGGAGGCGGGTGGCAGAGTGGAAGGAGACTTGGACTGTGTATGAGAAAGCGGGCTCTGGCCCTGGCTTTCTGGTTAGTAACGCTCTCCGTGCTCCAGGGAAGGCAGAGCAGCCGAGGACAGAACGGGGAGAAGAGGAAAGAAGGCTGCAGGGCGGGAGCACCCCTTCACTGCCTGTGGCACGCTGGGAATTCACCCCCACCCCTTAATGTTGTCAGTGACAAGATTGACCAGATTATTGATAAGACCCTTGCAGTCTGTGCTGTTGGGATCCTGCCTGTATTACTTTTCTTGCAGTTATTGTGAGAAAAAGAATAATGACCGTGTTGGTGACAAGGTGATTAATAATTGATAATTGAGGCAGGAACGCTTACGTTACTTCTGGGTGTGACCAGCCCTTTGCACAATGGCTGACCCACTGGATGATTTATTATCATTGGCGGTTACTATTATTGGGCTCAACCTGGGAGTTTATTAAAATAGGGAAGTTCCAGCGAGAAAACTCCCTTTACCAATGCAGATTGCCAGTGGTTCCTGGACTCGGAGGCTCGGGGACCTTGGGTCCTGCTAGAAAAGACTGAATCTTCCTGATGTTTGGTGTCCGAGGTGGGCTCGGTTTGGCGTCCGAGGTGGGCTCGGTTTGCTGTCCGAGGTGGGCTCGGTTTGGCGTCCGAGGTGGGCTCGGTTTGGTGTCCGAGGCGGGCTGGGTTTGGCGTCCGAGGTGGGCTCGGTTTGGTGTCCGAGGCGGGCTGGGTTTGGTGTCCGAGGTGGGCTCGGTTTGGTGTCCGAGGCGGGCTGGGTTTGGCGTCCGAGGTGGGCTCGGTTTGGTGTCCGAGGCGGGCTGGGTTTGGCGTCCGAGGTGGGCTCGGTTTGGTGTCCGAGTTTGGTGTCCAAGGTGGGCTGGGTTTGGTGTCTGAGGTGGGCTGGGTTTGGTGTCCGAGTTTGGTGTCCAAGGTGGGCTGGGTTTGGTGTCCGAGGTGGGCTCGGTTTGGTGTCCGAGGTGGGCTGGGTTTGGTGTCCGAGGTGGGCTCGGTTTGGTGTCCGAGGTGGGCTGGGTTTGGTGTCCGAGGTGGGCTGGGTTTGGTGTCCGAGGTGGGCTCGGTTTGGTGTCCGAGGTGGGCTGGGTTTGGTGTCTGAGGCGGGCTGGGTTTGGTGTCCGAGGTGGGCTGGGTTTGGCGTCCGAGGTGGGCTGGGTTTGGTGTCCGAGGTGGGCTGGGTTTGGCGTCCAAGGTGGGCTGGGTTTGGTGTCCGAGGGGGGCTGGGTTTGGTGTCTGAAGTGGGCCGGTTCGCTTCGCTCTGCACTGAGGCTGATGCTCTCTCCACCTCTCTACAGCTGCCTCTGTCATTAGCCAAGAAGGCATCTTCTTGAGGGCCCGTGATGACACGGGGCCTCGTGCTAAGGGCCCGGAGTAAAGAGACAAACACAAAGAAGTCCCTGCCCTCTGGGAGTTCTGCAGAGGGAAACAGCTTGTATAAAGATCAGGACAATGAAAGCATTTGGTGGTTTGTTTGGGGTATTTTTCTCCATTTTACAAACTCCCAGATCAGTAAATGGAAAGCCCCCACAAAGTAAATGCAGAATAAATTGGTGGGAGGAAGGAACCTCTTCCTGCTGTAATTTATGCTAATGTGGCGCAATTCAAGCTCTCTGCTTCGCCGGAAAGTGACCTCCGTCAAGATTTATTCACATTGAATTTCCCAGCTTTTGCTCGAGTGCATTTTGTCTGCGTTTTTAGAGTCCCATCCTGAAAAACAAAAGGGCACTTGCCCCCCAGTCCTTCTGCGAAGGCAGGTCCTCCCTGATTCATGGGATACACGGGATTTTCAAGGTGGGGGACGGGCAGATGTTCAGGAACCTCTACCTCCCGATGGCACCGATGACATCATGGAGACTGGCCCTGCTCTTCCAAAAGTCCAAGCCGTAGGACAACCGGGGAAGGCACTGCCACGACCAAGGCGGCGTTTTTGGTTCCCCTCACCCCCTCACTTTGTAAAGCGCTTCCACCCCGGCTCCATTAAGATGCCAGCCCCAGCGCTCCGAGGTGAGGTGAGTGCGGGACTTCCAGTGGAGCCGAACATGCTGCAGGGATCTGCCTCGTGCTCCCCGCGCTCCCTCCCAGCCCCTTTGCCAGCCTGTGAGCATATGCTCCATGAAGAGCCTGTCTCACTGAGAGCCACCCATACTTGGAGCTTCCTGTTCTTGGCTCTGCGAATATGCCATCCTGCCGGCTGTTGAGGGATGGCTCTCACAGGCAGGAATAATTGAAAGGGTTTTGCTGGCAAGTTATGGCAGTTGTCCTTCTAACGGTGCTCCCGGAGCCCCAAGGATGGACTCTGCAATGACCAGCGACAGGTGTCCTGGATCTTAGAACCGGGACAGCCTCGGTCTGTGAAAGGGAAGAGATCAGGGAGGCCAGCACTGCACTTCCCCTCCGTCAGGTGTCGTGCTGGCCCTGGACATCCTAGAACCAGGCCGACCTTGGTCTGTGAAAGGGGAGGGGCAGCACCGGGGGCGCCTCCCCTCTGTCAGGTGCCCTGGCTGGCCCTGGGCATCTTTCCTTGCCCATGGGGGCATCACAAGACCGGGTGTGGAATGCTTTGCTGCATCTCCTGCTGCGGGCCTTAACTTGGAGTCTGTGGACATTTTAAGGCAATATTTGGATAACTGTCAGTACAACCGGCGGCTTTTGCACTCCGGTGTATTTTAAACTTTGTGAGGATGGGCCCGTGGGCATCACCTAAGGGCTGACGGGTCTGTGACATGTGCAACAGCCCAGGGGGAGCCACAGGCCCGGGTTTCAGCTGTCTCTGTGGGGTCCTGGGAGCCAGAGGCATTGGTGGAGGGGCTTCTGGGCTCAGTTCAAATCTAGCCTGTTTGCCTCAGTTTCCTCATCTGTAAATGAGCTGGAGAAGGAAACGTCAAACACTTCCAGAATCTTGGCCGAGAAAACTCCAAAGGGGTCACAGACCAGCACCGTGTGGTTTCTGTTACAGGGATGTGTCTATTTCAGCTTGGAACCTCCCCCAGAGTTTAAGAGGTTTTTGTAATTTAAAAAGCAGAATCTTTAGGGGAAGAGACTTCCCTGTCCGGTGTCAGAGGAGACAGCGGAGGGGCCTGGAGCAGGGGCAGCAGGGGAAGATTCAGGCCCAGTGGCAGGAAAGCCTAAACGCCGTGAGATCAGTCTTGGTGGAGTGGGCCCTGGCGAGGTGGCCACTTCCCACTAGGTGAAGATGCTCAAGGCTTCGGTTCGATGTCAGGTGTTTTCTACAGCAGGTTTCCCGTTCGGGGATGGGTGGAAGTAGGGGGGCTCTTGGGTCCTTTCCAATTCAGAGACATCAGAATTCTGTGGATTCTAGGAGCTCGGAGCCCTAATGGAAAGCTCTTCCTTCTTGTGTGATGATATCACCTGTCCTGCCTCAGTTTCCCCATTTATAAATTTAGGGGCTGACGTTGAAGACCTTTTCCAGTTTCAACTCCATGATCCTGGGATGCTGTCCAGTGAGCAGACTTCTTTTGGGAAGAGTAATGACTGCTATTCATACAGTACTTTCTAGCATGAAAACAACCCACTACTCCAGGATCTGCTTTTCCTCTCCATGTTACAGATAAGGAAACTTAAGTGGGGAAATGTTGACTTGCACATGGGTCACAGCTCGCTGGAAGGGCTTGACCCCAGGGCCTCCTCCTCCAAGTCCTGCTCTTTCTCCAATGCACCATGTTGCCTTTCAAAGGCTCAGTCAGCATTTATTCTTTTACAGAGAAAGGCCAGACTGTCCTTGCTCTCCAGGAGTCCCGGTTGGGCTCCATGGGATGTGCCGGGCCCTGCTTAAGAAGCGGCTTTGTGTGTCCCTGGACCTTGGAGGGGGGATTGAGAGAAGAGAGCCGGTCAAGTCCAGTGCAAGGCCTTCTGTGAGCTCACCCGCTTCGGTCCTTCCTTTCTCATGTCTTGGTGAGATATTCCCCACCTTTCTCAGGATGCCAGACCCTTTACCTCGGGAGAGGCGACTCATAAAAATGCAGTGATGGGTCGAGTTAAAGGAGGCTTTCCCCTTCGCTTCGCCTCTGGGCTGGCCACCGTGGAGGCCCAGCTCTTAGGGCTCCCAGGTCAAGAAGGGTTCTCGGATATTTACAGTGCCGGGCGAGAGCAACACATACAGGTTAAGTTCTAGAGGAGCAAGGACCTTCATGCAATCATTTAATTTGAGAGCAGAGAGGGACGCTAACAAAAACAACAACAAAAACTTCAGGAATCCCGACTATACCATTCCCAACAAATGGCCATCCGGTCTCTGCTTAAGGACGGCTGGGGGGGGGGGGGGGAACCTGCCCAGGGGAGGGTCTACCAAGCAGACCACTGCACTTCTACCAGGCAACTGTAACCG